>NW_027256892.1:23093375-23183375 GCF_029215685.1 Pituophis catenifer annectens
GATAAACCCATATAAAAATACTGTATTTCAATCAAAGGCAGTTGTTAAATATAGAATAATTAACGTTAGCATGGCAGGATGAGGGTAAAACCCACATAAGTTGGCAGTGCCGGGTTCTCAAAATATTTTGAAAGGCAAGGAAAGTGGGGCCTGCCTTACCTCCATGGGGAGGATATTCCAAAGGGTGGGGGGGCAAGGCCGATGGCAGATGAAGGTTCTTCCTGGACCCCACCAGTCAGAATTCTTTAATTGATGGGTTCTATATCATCTCAACTCTTCTTGACTAGAACAGGTGGATGTCATGGAGAGTTATGTAGGTAACCTGGCCCCATGCCATGGAGGGCTTTTAGAGGTTATAATCGCCACCTTGAGATGGACCCAAAAGTAGACCAACACCCAATGCAACTCACGCTGTAGAGATGTTACTTGTGCCGTCATCGGGCCACACAAAATTGCTCACACGGCTGCATTCTGCACCAACTGCAGTTTCCAGATACTCTTCAAGGGTAGTTCCATGTAGAGCACATTGCAACATTCCAAGTGGGAGATGGCCAGGGTGTAAGTGACTGAAAGAAGGACCTCTCAATCTAGGAAGGGGTGTATCTGGCACACAACACCAAGTTGAGCAAAGGTCTTCCTAGCCATCACTGTCGCCTGTTCCTTGAGGAGGAACCATGACTCTATGAGGGCCCCCAAATATACCAGATGTCAGCACGTCAAGATGCATTTATCCTAGTGCTGACATGAGAAGGAGAACACAAGTGTCTGCAATGGGACGGTTGCCTTTCACCTACTTATTTTAGCTGGAGATAATGTCCCCTAGGAGATGGATGGGAGGGGGGAAATTCTTTGAGTTAGAGCAGTAGATTAGGGGTGAATGATTGGGAAGATGGCCAATGAATGCAGAGGAGTGGGGGAAGGAAGAGGAGGGATTTTGGGTCAGCACATCAGTGCTGGCTGCATGGAGTCAGTGTAAAAGTTGCCGTGCTAAATAAAATGGAAGTTTGTTTCAAAAAGGACTTTGTTTGAGACTCAATTTATTTGAAGACGGCCTGAAAACCTGACACCAGATATTAGATGGACAGGACATTACTTGTCCCCTCTCCCAGCTGGCATATGGTGGCATCCAACATTACAACGAACCCTCTTATCTTCATTGAAATTCATGATGATATTACTTGGAACTCTGACACCAGTGGGCCTTCAAGGTGAAGCATTAAAGTCATGAATCGCAAACATTGGGCTATTCTACATGGGCATTGAGAAAGTTGTAATCAGGATCAAAGTTGTCTACCTCCGTGGAGGACACTCTTACTAACCTTGATCCAAAATGAGGGCTGTGTTGTGTCCCAGGCCCAAGTAGGTATTATCAGACGCGATCAGTTCCAAAACAAACAGACTTTATTAGAACAGCTGGGAATTAACTCATTCTCAGCGTGGTCCAAACTAAATTAAAACAAATCCTTCATAACACAATTCTTCAGCCTTATCACCAACCTTGGTCTACTTTGGCAACCTGCCAAAGGCTTCTCTTGGCAAAAGTTCAGAAGCAGAAGACGCCGACAAGAGATAAGTGCAGCAAGACTATCAATGTAGTTTTCCAACAAAGAGCCCAAGAGCCGTTGCTGGTCTTTTAAGCCTTATGGGAGGGGCCAAACATCTCTTGGCCCTACTACTGTGTCGTCCTCTTTGCTTTAGCTGCTCTTGCCTTCTGGCAGCTCTTCTCATACGTGCACTAGGAACAGGCTCCTGCTGTTCCTCTGCCTCTCTACTGTCAGCCTCTGGAGGCTCCGGAGTCCGCACATCACTCCCCAATGGCCCTGGCCCCATCTCTGCCTCCGATGCAAAGCCCTCATCTGGGCCTTCCCCAGCCTCCAGGACTGGCCCCTGTTCTTCCTCAGCCTCATCGCTGTCCGACTCCGCTGCCAGCTCCGCAGGCTGCTGGCGGACCACAACAGAGGGCTGGATGAAGATTAGAAGATTTTGCACTTTAAGCACACAAATCTGAATTTTAACATGTTGCCTGTAATTATCAAACTCTTGAGTCAACCTGGAGGGCTGTCATAGGGAAGAGAGCATCCATTTGTTCTCCAAAACACCAGCGAGCAGGACAAAAAGCAATGGGTGGTGGAACCTCATCAGATTGGAGATCCAACCTGGAATTTCCTGACGGTGAAAACAATTAATCCATGGAAGAGTTTGCCTTCTGGAGTTGTGGGTGCTCCATCACTGGGAGAAAAGATTAGACAACCATTTGTCTTACCTAGATGGTCTAAGACAGTGATGGCGAACCTTTTCAGCACCAAGTGCCCAAACCAGAATGCATGTTCATGTATGTGCATGTGTGCACGCCGGAATGCCAGAAACCCAAACACCAGTGCACGCATGCCTGGTTTTTGGTCTTTTTCAGGCCATTTTCTCGCCATTTTCAAGATTTTTGGGATGTTTTCCTGGACATTTTTCGGGATGTTTTCAGTCTATTTTTCAGGATGTTTTTGGGCCGTTTTAAGGCCATTTTATGGGACCTTTTTCTGGCCATTTTCAGGCTGGTTTTTTGGGCCATTTTTTGGCCATTTTCAGGCTATTTTTGGGCTGTTTTCAGGCTGTTTTCCAGGCCATTTATTAGGCCATTTTCAGGCCATTTGTGGCCCCAAAATGGCCTGAAAATGGCCCAAAAAACAGCCTGAAAATGGCCAGAAAAACAGCCCCAAAACCAGGGGTGAAATGCTCCCGGTTCGGACTGGATCGCCCAATCTGGTAGTGATGGCGGCGGGTGGTTTGAAGAACCGGTAGCAAACATCCCTGCCCCCCCCTCCATGCCCAGCTGAGCTGTGCAATCATCAGAGGCTTTTTTTAAAAAAAAATTAAAGCATTTTTTCTACAACCTCTTCAAAATGCTTTTAAAAGTTAAAAAAAAAAAGCCTCTGCTGATCAAGCAGCTCAGCTGGGATCGTCAGAGGCTTTTAAAAGCTTTTTTTTTTACAACCTCTTCAGCAGGGGTCAGCAACCTGCGGCTCTGGAGCCGCAATGTGGCTCTTTCACCCCTCTGCTGTGGCTCCCTGTCACTCAAAATAGGCGTCACAACCGCTAATGTGCGACACTCGCCAGCACGCGATTTATTGAGCTTTTCAACCCCCGGTAGGCCAACCATGGATAAATCCAAGAAAAGAAAAGTTTCAGAAGAAAATAGAACGTTTAATTCAACTACATATGCTAGTTTTGTGGCCGCTCAAGAAATAGTCAGGCACGGGAAGGGTTTTGTGGCTCCCGGTGTTTTCTTTTCTGTGGGAAACCAAGTCCAAATGGGTCTTTGAGATTGCAGACCCCTCCCATAAGGGATCTATAAAATCAAAGGGTTCCCAAAGATTGCCATGGCTCCCCACCCTCTTAAACAAATTATATATTTGAGAAATCTGCAACAAGAAATGTGCAGATTATCCTTGCCGAGTGTGGGAGTCATTCCACCTGCCTCCCTCCTCCTAGCAGCCTTGATGATAAGAAAGAGCTGGTCTTCCAACATTTGAAATGCAGCGGCTGATAACATGGCCTTGACCCTTTGGGCATTCAGCTTAACGATGGACTAGTTAGCCTTTTCCTGGTACGGATTGGTGGGGCTGTGATGACTTTAATTAGCATCCAGGAGGTCAGAAGGGTCTCCAGCATCCTATCTATAAAAACAAATCAGTCCCTTAATGAGCAAAAACCTGCCAACTGCGGAGGAGAGAGTGGTGGTGTAAGCTGTAAAAGACGCCAGCTGGGATGAAGGTCCAGCAGAAGGAGAAGAATCCGTGAATGGAAGGGAAATTTGTAACCATCCTTTTCTTTTTTTTAAAAAAAAAAAAGAAAGAAACATAGAAGAAACATAAGGGAGGCCTCGGAAATATGTATTATTTGGAGAAAGTTGAACCCTCTTCAAAATATTAAAATCTGGATGAGTGCTTCCTTGACCTTATCAACTCTAGAATGAGTGGACTTCAACTGCAAGAATGTGGAATTCTGAGAGTTGAAGTTCACACCTCTTAAAGTTAAGGTTGAGAGAGACTAATCTGGATGAAAGAAACTGAAGGGTGTGGGACCCATAACAAGAAACGTGGAAGGATTTCATGCAAAGCTGAGGTCTCTGCAGTACCCTTCCAACTAGTCAATGTGATTGTCACCAGCATGATCATATCAGGGGTGGGTTCTAAGTTTTTTTACTACCGGTTCTGTGGGCGTAGCTTATTTTGTGGGTGTGGCTTGGAGGTCATGTGACTAGGTGGGCATGGCTAGCTGGTCAGAGTCGTTTCTGGAAGGTCCTCGCACTTACAACCAGTCCTTGCACTTACGACCTGACTCATTTGTTTGCTTTTAACACTGATCAGCTGTAGGGCGGCCCTTTGAAGCCCGGCAAGAGTTTAAACAGTTTTTTTCCCTCTAGTCATCAGCTGGGACTCAGGAGGCAGCAATAGATTGGGGGTGGGACCAAATAAAAGGTAAGAATAACGTGGGAGGGCGGGGGGGAGAGAACCGGTTCGGTGACGTCAGATCATCACTGCTACCGGCTCAGCCGAACCGGACCGAACCGGGAGGAACCCACCACTGGATCATATGAAAAAAAGTGGTCAAATAAGTAAATCAAATAAAAACCAAGTACAGATAGTCCTTGACTTACAACGGTTCACATAGTGACCATTTGAAGTTACGACACTGAAAAAAGTGACATGATCATTTTTCCAACTTATGACACGTGATTTATATTCGGATGCTTGGCAACTGACTCACACTTCTAACAAGCGAAGTCAATGGGGAAAACAGATTCGCTTAACAACTATGTTACTAATTTAACAACTGCAGTGATTCACTGTGGCAAGAAAATGGGACAAAACTCACTGAACAAATTTCTCACTTAGCAACATAAATTTTGGACTCAATTGTGGTCATACGTTTGAAAAACAGAATTAAACTTATACTTGTTTCATGTTGTTTCATGGAATTGTTCCTCTGGTGTGTCCACAAATCTCTCTATGCCCCCATCCATCCATCCATCCATCCATCCATCCATCCATCCATCTATCTATCTATCTATCTATCTATCTATCTATCTATCTATCTATCTATCTATCTATCTTTCTCTCTCTCTCTCTCTCTCTCTCTCTCTCTTTCTCTCTCTCTCTCTCTCTCTCTCCTCCATCTCCCTCCCTCCCCCTCTCCCTCCCTCCCTCCCTCTCTCTCCCTCGCTCCCTTCCTCTCCCTCTCTCCCTCCCTCCTTCTCTCCCTCCCTCCCTCTCTCTCCCTCGCTCCCTTCCTCTCCCTCTCTCCCTCTCCCTCTCTCTCCCTCCCTCCTTCTCTCCCTCCCTCCCCCTCCTCTCTCTCTCTCTCTCCCCCCTTCTCTCTCCTCCTCCTTCTCTCTCTCTCTCTCTCCCTCTCTTCCCCACCCTCTCTCCCTCTCACCCTCCATAAATGAGCATTGAACATTGGTGGCGTAGTTTCCTGCCATTTTGAGGCAGGAAAGAGATGGGAAGTCATGAAAACTCTAAAGCAGACTAAACATAGCTTTTCAAACACTAATACAGTCTTTCTAGGAAGACAAGGAAATCCTTTTTTTGACCATAAAAGTGATACGGGCCCATTCTCCCTATTTCTACTGGCTGTATCCCTTGGAGTAGACGAGAGTGGAGATGGTATTGAAGGAGCTCTTCTGTGAACTCCAGTTTAACCCAGGAAAGGAGGAAAGAGTGAGAAAGAAACTCAAGGACGAGCCACCTTGATTTCCTTGGGTATAAGAGGGAGAAGAAGGACATCTCAGCTTTCAAGAGTCTGTTAGTGTATCCTGCTCAGAGGTGGTATTCAGCCGGTTCAGACCAGTTCACCCAAACCGGTAGTGGAAATCGCGGGTGGGCCCACACCCCACCCACTCACCCTGCCTCTACGCTGTCCTATTTAGGCATGTTTTTGAGGCTGGGCGCATGGGCAGAAAGCGCGCGAGCGAGCAAACGGAAACGGAGATGAGCACCGCCCCCTAGAGTCAGGAACAACTAGTGCATATGTGTGAAGGGGGCCTTTCTCTTTAAGACTGAAGGGCTAATTAAATCCCCAGTTCTTGTTTTAGTAGAATGAGAATCAAAATATACATTCTTGAGTCTGAAGGTTGCAGCTTGTTTACTGTTGATGATGTCCGTTGTCTCTGAGAAACCAATTACAAGGCACCAAAGTGAAGGTTTCAGCACTTGGAGGAAAAAAAAATGTTTAATAATTTTATTTTCCTGTGTCGAAGTCAGGTGCCAGGCGCTCCAAGGCCAAACCGTAATTGGGAGGATGTGTCAGGACCTTTTTGCAAAACAGCAGAGAATGTACTGGCTCTGCGAAGAAAATTAGGTGCCTTGGAATTAGTACAAGAGTCCAGCAGTGGGAAATTGTTTCTGTTGGTACCAATTCTTTTTCAGCTGTGTGAGACTCCCAAATGTTACATCAGGTATGGTTGCTCATCTTCTGCATCTTAATGAGAACCAGTTTGGTCTAGTGGTTAGGGCACCAAATTAGAAAGATCATGAGTTCTAGTCCCACCTTAGTCATGAAAGCCAACAAAGTGTGGCTTAGTGGGCGTGGCAGGGGAAGGATACTGCAAAACCTCCATTCCCAACCCACTCCAGGGGAAAGATATTGCAAAATCTCCATTCCCATCCCACTCTGGGGCCAGCCAGAGTTTAGCATTTGCCGTTTCTCTGAACTACTCAAAATTTCTGCTACCGGTTCTCCAAACTACTCAAAATTTCCGCTAACGGTTCTGCGAACTACTCAAAATTTCTGCTACCGGTTCTCCAAACTACTCAAAATTTCCGCTACCAGTTCTCCGAACTACTCAAAATTTCTGCTACTGGTTCTGCGAACTACTCAAAATTTCCACTACCGGTTCTGTGAACTACTCAAAATTTCCGCTACCGGTTCTGCGAACTACTCAAAATTTCTGCTACCGGTTCTCCGAACTACTCAAAATTTCCGCTACTGATTTAGTGAACTACTCAAAATTTCTGCTACCGGTTCTCCGAACTACTCAAAATTTCCGCTACCGGTTCTCCGAACTACTCAAAATTTCCGCAACCGGCTCTCCAGAACCTGTCAGAACCTGCTGGATTTCAACCCTGGTTAGCATGTATCTTATTCGTTCCTCTGCAAGGAAAACGCAGACCGAAAACCGCTTTAGAGGGTTGAAATGCATTGCATTTACCAAGGGAGAGATTTTGCTCAGCCCAGAAAGGGTCATCTCAGATATTTGAGAGGAATCAGAAAATAGAAAATCCTGTGGTAGAATTGCACGGGGTGAAAAGTTTAAAGGTATGGTTTTTGTCTTCCAAAGAGGCTCTTTGTCCATCCATCCTACAGCGGCATTTGGGAACTGGTGACCTTAATAAAGACAGCGAGGTACGAGTTTATTGTACCGTGAAATTAACATTTTAATCTGAATTGATGAACAAAAATGCCAAAGCGTCATTTTCTATGGTGGTTTTTTTTCTTCTTTTTTTAATCTCGTTCCCTACATTCAGGAGTTTTAATCATGATTTCAGTTCCAGAAAAACAGGGGAACCTTCACCTGATCGGGGTTATTTAATGTTTTAATAGGCAAAAGGTCTGCAAGAAACAAATAGGACAGTGATGGCTAACCTTTTTGCCATCGCATGCCAAAAGTGGGGGGAGTGGGGGTGGTCGCGCACGCGTGTACCCACACCCATAATTCTATGGGCCCTGCCCCCCCCATGCATGCACGTGTGACCACCCCATGCTCCCCCCACTTTTGGCATGTGATGGCACGGTGGACCCAGTAGGCCCATTTTTCGCCCTCCCCAGGCTCCAGAGTCTTTCTAGGAGCCTGGGAAGGGTGAGAACAGCCTTCCCCACCCCCTTGGAGGCCAGAAACAGCCCATTTGCTGACTTTCAGTGGGCCCAGAAGGCCCAAAAATCAACTGGCCAGCATGTGCATGCATACTGGAGCTCAGCTAGTGCAACGCTCGCCTGCCCACCAGTATGGCTCCACGTGCCACAGGTTCGCCATCACAGAAATAGGGTGTGTGTGTGTGTGTGTGTGTGTGTGTGTGTGTGTGTGTGTGTGAGAGAGAGAGAGAGAGAGAGAGAGAGAGAGAGAGAGGGAGGGAGGGAGGGAGAGAGGGAGAGTGTTTGTGCTTGCTGGGTGTTGATTTTTGCAAATATAATTGGAACAGGGTGATAAAATCACCTATCACCAAGACGCTGTCAGGAAAGGAGGCCATATTAAAAAGTCTTGCTATCGGCAGTTACTAGATCAATATTTAATTACCTGTCTTTTTCAATTTGGGAAGCTCGGAAGCTCGCTTCCTTGATCGGTAGATACATCTTGTCCCATTTTCTTTTTTTCTTTTCTTTTCTTTTTTATCTCTCTACTGTAGCAGTGGGGAAATAATTTTATTTATTTATTTATTTATTTATTTATTTATTTATTTATTAATTATTTATTTAATTATTTATTTAATTATTTAATTAATTAATTTGTATACCGCCCTTCTCCAACAGGACTCAAGGCGGTGAACAGCCACAGTAAAACACAACATATAAAATTTAAAAACAGTTTAAAACCATTAAATAATTTTGGCCATCAATTTAAAATAACCCAGTTAAAACCAATTACAAATTTAAAACCACAAAGATGGGGTCAAGCCAGCCTGGCTAGATGAAATAGATGTGTTTTCAGGGCCCGATGAAAAGTCCGGAGGTCTGGTATCGTGCGTATCTCTGGGGGTAGGCCGTTCCAGAGGGCAGGTGCTGCCACAGAGAAGGCTTTCCCCCTGGGGGTCGCCAGCCGACATTGTCTGGCCGATGGCACTCTGAAAAGGCCCTCTCTGTGCGAGCGAACTGGCCGGTGGGAGGCTATTGGCGGTAGAAGGCGGTCTCGTAGATACCCCGGCCCTAAGCCATGGAGCGCTTTAAAGGTGGTCACCAACACCTTGAAGCGCACCCGGAAGACCCCAGGAAGCCAGTGCAGCTCACGCAGGAAAGGTGTCACATGGGAGCGCCCCGTCGCTCCATAATCCCCCACGCGGCCGCATTCTATTCTATTCTATTCTATTCTATTCTATTCTATTCTATTCTATTCTATTCTATTCTATTCTATTCTATTCTATTCTATTCCACTCCACTCCACTCCACTCCACTCCACTCCACTCCACTCCACTCTACTCCCATTCCATTCCATTCCACTCCCTATTCTATTCTATTCTATTCTATTCTATTCTATTCTATTCTATTCTATTCTATTCTATTCTATTCTATTCTATTCTATTCTATTCCATTCCATTCCATTCCATTCCATTCCATTCCATTCCATTCCACTCCACCCCACCCCACCCCACCCCACCCCACCCCACCCCACCCTACCCTACCCTACCCTATCTTCTCTGTTCCCCCAATTTAAAAAATAAGCATCCCTGTGGTGGAAAGGAAACCTCAATTCTTTTTAAGAAGTGTGAAATATAAATAAATAATTCTGTTTAACCCTGTGAATTGAATATCCCTGCCCTGACAGGTCCTTAAGTTATATGCAGTCTTCCCACCTCGGAGTGGTACAGTCCTGCACTAAAAGTGTCACACACCGGAGTCGCCAACCCTACCACCGAACCTGCTTCGAAACTTGTTTACCTCTCTTTAAAAGAGTGAATAGAGAGCAAGACCTGACAGGCAGCCTTCTTCTTCTTTTTTTCTTTTTCTAAAAATACAAACAGCTTTCAAAAATGGGCCTCGGTCTATTTATAACGCAGACACCGAGGTCTAAAAATAACGAAGCGCCTTAGTTCCTCGCTAAATATCTCTAGAGCTTCACTGCTTTTTACAACCTCTTCTTTTGTTCTGCAGGTTGCCAGGCACCATCATTCATTTCTCTTTGCGAATATGACTCCAGGTGTCAATTAAAGCAGGATTTAACTAGGGTAAAGAGGTAATTGGGAGAAAATGAAATTTTCTTCTCTGGAGGAATAGCTTCCAAGAAAGAGGTCTTCTTCTCGGATGTAGAGTTTTTCCTGTCTGAGATAAGAGCTGGAAGGGATCTTGGAGGTCTTCTATCAGGCAGGAAACCCTTTATCAAATGTCAGGGTTACACCCCCAATGAAAGAAGACTCCAAGGCTTGAAGTTCCTCAAACTTCCATTTTATTAGAGATGTCATATTGGCACATCTGGGAAAACCCGAATATGGAAGCTTCCATGTTTTCTCCACCCAAAGGAAAGTCCAAGTCCCTGCCCAACACCCACAAATCCATCACATGGTCCAATCAAAGCACCGTCCCAACTGGAGATGCCTCCCAGTTCCAGCCATCCAGGTGCAGGGCAAGATGTCCTTGACTCTCTGAGAAAGGAATGTTATTATGACTACATATCACCCTGGCTCCATACAATCCCCCCCTCCAATTTTCCCACAGTAGTAAATGTGGCAGGCCTAAAGATCCAACGAAAAAGATGGCTTCCAGGCCAAGGGTTTCAAACTCATGTCATCATGGCAGCATCACGTGACGTACCATGACTCCCCCCCTTCGCTAAACCGGGTGTGGGCGTGGCCAGCACGTGACGCATCTGGCCCGTGGGCCACAAGTTTGACAGCCCTGCCCTATACCATTTCAGACACATGGTTAGCCAAGCTCTTAAAAACTTCCCGTGTTGGAGCATTCACAATTTCTGGAGGCAAGTTCTTCAACCGATTAATTGTTCTCACTGTCAGGAAATTTCTCCTTAGTTCTAGGTTGCTTCTCTCCTTGATTAGTTTCCACCCGTTTGCTTCTTGTCTTACCCTCTGGTGAAATGTGAGGATCCTCAAACATTTTCACTGGCCCATTTAATCCAGCTATTTTTTTAATACTTTTTTTTTAAAAAAATCAACAGACAACTCGCTTTTAATCTAAAAAAAATTCTGTACAAGGAAGGGATGAAAGAATTTTAAAAATCAGAGTTCATTTCTGTTTATCAGAGAGCCATCCCAATATTTCGATAGCCCCATACATCCAGCTTAAGGAGTATTGCATTTGTTGCAAAAGTTGATGGAATTGGCAGAGATGGCTAAATTGACAGCTTTGATTATTATTATTTTTTTAAAAAAAATCACAATTACTTTTGTTTCTACTTGGAAACCACTTCTGGACTTTGTGCTTGAGGTGGGGGAAAAAAAATGAAACTTTGATTTTGGATTTTACCGATTAGATAGATTCGTTGTTATAGAAATGGCTAGTTTATACTATTATGGAAAAGTTAAAAGTTGAGGTTTGATGCAGTGGTGGGTTTCAAATTTTTTTACTAGCGGTTCTGTGGGTGTGGCTTGGTGGGCGTGGCAGGGGAAGGATACTGTAAAATCTCCATTCCCTCCCCAATCCAGGGGAAGGTTACTGCAAAATCCCCATTTCCTCCCGATCAGCTGGGACTTGGGAGGCAGAGAATAGATGGGGGCAGGGCCAGTCAGAATTTTTACTACCGGTTCTCCAAACTACTCAAAATTTCCGCTACCAGTTCTCCAGAACTGGTCAGAACCTGCTGAAACCCTGATTCCTGGTTTGATGCCATTATGTCATTCTACTGCACCAAAGGGCATCGGAAGTCAATGCCTTTTTTTTTCCCTTTTCCCGTCTTTCCCTACATTTTCCCCTTCCCTTCTCCCTCCCTTATTTTCCTATTATTTTCTTTGTATTTTATATTATAAAAACCTAATTTAAAAAAAGCTTGTGGAGGGGGAAAGGATAATTGCGTTTGTACAGTGAGTGACGGGCAGCTTGGAATGAATCCCATCCGTTCGTGGAATGTTGGTCTACTTCCATTCCTTGAAGGAATCGCCTGTTGATAAGCTAATTTTCTTTCTCGTGGTTTGATTGCTGAGCATGAACCTTCCCCCAAATGCCCCCAAGGTCATTCTGCATTGCTCATCCCAGGAGCCACCGGTTGATATATTGACACTGCTGTGTGAAACCAATTAACACGGTCTTGAAGTGCTTCCTGAGGCTTTCAGAGGAGCTTCTAATGAGGGATCATAGTAACGAGTATGGAAAGATCTCTCGTTATCATGGACAAATGATGCACCGAAGGGAAAGGTCAATAAGTATTAGCCAATTCATTGATAGCCATTTCATTCCCGTCGATTCTCCGTCTTTCCGTCTCTTCGGCTGAATTGGTCTGGAGGCCAAGTTTCCTCGAGGTCAGATCTCTTGGAAACAATAGGCTGCTAAATGAAGTCACACTACTAGCAGCTATTTTGGCTAAGTTGAATTTCAAGGTCACAGAGTTGGAAGGGGCCTTGTAGGTCATCTAGTCCAACCCCCACCCCCACCCCCCCCGCCCAAGCAGGAGACCCTACACCATTTCTGACCAGTGGCAGTCCAGCCTCTTCTTTAAAGCTTCCACTAATAAAGCTTCCACAACTTCTGAAGGCAACTTCTATTCCATTGGTTGATTGCTCTCAAGGTCAGAAAATTTCTCCTTATTTCCAGGTTGAATCTCTCATTCAGTTTCCATCCATTATTCCTTGTCTGGCCTTCAGGTGCTTTGGAGAATAGCTTGACCACCCCCCTCCTCTCTGTAGCAGCCCCTCAAATATTAGAAGACTGCTATCATGTCTCCCCTGGTCCTTCTCTTCACTAGACCAGCCATGCCCAGGTCCTGCAACCGTTCTTCATAAGCCACCAGCAGTCTCACTACAGCTTCCTTCCCTGACTTTAGAGGAGGGGTGGCCTTTTTATGACTTGTGGACTTCAACTCCCAGAATTCCTGAGCCAGCCATGCTTCTGGGAGTTGAAGTCCACAAGTCATAAATGGGCAATGCTTCCCCACCCCTGCTTTAGAGAACAAGCTAACGATGGTGTTTTCCAAGTATGAGTCGTCAATTCATGAAGAATCCCCACTATGGGGTTGAGGAAACAATTCTATTGGTTTGTTTCAGATATGGGATGTCCTCGGCTTACAACTGTTGGGACCAGACTGTCTGCTTGCTAAGCAGGGCGGTTCTTAAGTGAGCTCTGCCAGATCTTGCAATCCTTTTTGTCACGGTTGATAGGTCAATTTGTTATTTATTTATTTAATTTATCAAATAAATTTAGTTATTAAATGAATCACATTTATTTATTAAATGAATCACACTGTCTTTAAGTAAATCCAGTCATTCAAATAATGTTCATTCCTCAATGTAAACTTTGGAATTAAGACACCGATCAATATTTTTATATTATATTGGAATTATATATTATAATTTATTATATTATATGCAATGCAATGCAATGCAATAAATACAATACAATACAATGCATATAACATAATATGATTATGATATGAATACAAAACAATACAAAACAATACAATACAAATACAATACAATACAATACAAATACAACACAAATACAATACAGTACAATACAATTACAATACAATACAATTACAATACAAATACAAATACAAATACAAATACAAATACAAATACAAGTACAATACATTACAAATACAATACAAATACAATACAATACAAATACAATACAATACAATACAATACAAATACAACACAAATACAATACAGTACAATACAATTACAATACAATACAATACAAATACAAATACAAATACAAATACAAATACAAATACAAATACAATACATTACAAATACAATACAAATACAATACAATACAATACAAATACAATACAATACAATACAATTACAATACAATACAATACAATACAATACAAATACAACACAAATACAATACAGTACAATACAATTACAATACAATACAATTACAATACAAATACAAATACAAATACAAATACAAGTACAATACATTACAAATACAATACAAATACAATACAATACAAATACAATACAATACAATTACAATACAATACAATACAATTACAATACAAATACAAATACAAATACAAATACAAATACAAATACAATACAAATACAATACAATACAATACAATTACAATACAAATACAATTACAATACAATACAATACAATACAATACAATACAATACAAATACAACACAAATACAATACAGTACAATACAATTACAATACAATACAATTACAATACAAATACAAATACAAATACAAATACAAGTACAATACAAATACAAATACAATACAAATACAATACAATTACAATACAAATACAAATACAAATACAATACAAATACAAATACAATACAATACAATAACAATACAAATACAAATACAATACAAGTACAAATACAATACATTACAAATATAATACAAATACAATACAATACAATACAAATACAATACAATACAATTACAATACAATACAATACAATACAATTACAATACAAATACAAATACAAATACAATACAATACAATTACAATACAAATACAAATACAAATACAAATACAAATAATACAAATACAAATACAAATACAATACAAATACCCTTTTCCCCCTAAAATCCCCTGATAATAAGCCCAATCGGGCTTTTGAGTACATGCACTAAAATAACTCCCCCCCAAAAAATAAGCCCTCCCCGAAAATATTTAACCACATGTGCAGCTGGTCCCTGCCATTTCCTCTGGTTAGGGTTAGGAAGACAGAGCTGGAAATCAGATAAGATGGTAAGAGGAGCCCCGTCTTGCTCCATGTGCCCCAAAATAATAAGATCTCCCCAAAAATAAGGCCAAGAGCTTATTTTGGGGTTCATAAAAAATATAACACAAGGTCTTATTTTAGGGAAAACATCAGGGGTGGGTTCTACTTACCTTTACTACCAGTTCGCAGCAGGGCCACGCACTCTTCTGCGCATGCGCAGAAGCATTTTGGTGACGTCGGGGTCGGTGGACAGAGCCTCCCACCAGTTTTACTAGTGGTTCTATAGAACCGGTGCGAACCGGGGGCAACCCACCACTGGGAAACACGGTACAATACCCATACCAATACAATACAAATAATATATACCGTGTTTCCCTGAAAATAAGACCCTGTCTTAATTTTTTTTTTTTTTTGAACCCTGAAATAAGCGCTTGGCCTTATTGCCATGCGCTCAAAAGCCCGATTGGGCTTATTATCAGGGGATGTTTTATTTTGGGGAAAACAGGGTAGGTAGGTAGTGATGGATAGATAGATAGATAGATAAATAGATAGATAGATAGATAGATAGATAGATAGATAGATAGATAGATAGATGATAGATAGATACCGTGTTTCCCCAAAAATAAGACCCTGTCTTATATATTTTTTTTGAACCCTGAAATAAGCACTTGGACTTATTGCCATGTGCTCAAAAGCCCGATTGGGCTTATTATCAGGGGATGTCTTATTTTGGGGAGGACACGGGGCATTGACCATTTCATTTAGCTTCAATTGTCTCTCTCTCTCTTCGTTTCTTTCCATTCAAAGAAAAACAAGCCAGTTCAGAATTTATAGTTTAATAAACATTAATCCCTCTTCCAGCCCTTTTTATTGGTGCGGTTCAGCAAGATACCTTGTTCCATCTCATGTCGTTGGACACCCCCCCTCCCCAGCCCTCTGGGGTGCCCCCCCAATGCTCGTTTTCCCCACCACCTCTTTCTTAAGAAGACTTTCCCAGGTCGTTTTTTGGCTGCAGTTGAACAGTGTTGGCTTACAGCCATCTTGCAACAAAGAACTGGCATTCCAGCTGTCTGCTTCTAATCTTCAGTGTCAGCCCTTGTTAATGTTTCAGCGTGAAATCAGAGGGGGCAAAGCTGCATGGAATATTAAAACACACACACACACACACACACACGCCAACACCAACACCATGATCAGAATTCCAGCAAAGGGTTGATAGACCTGCAAGGAGAGGACTGGGAGCATCTTCTCTTCTCCTCCCTCAGCCAAAGCCACCAAAATGCATTAAATAAACCAGGGAAAGAGGAGCTGCATTCTGACCTCCGAAGGCCTGTAGGAAGTGCAGCAGCCAAGGAAATTAGCATATCAATTTTCAGTTTAGGAGATCAAAGGGAATTTCTTCTCCTGCATGTATGGCGGGGGCTTTTGCAATCTGCGTTACCCACCTAACTCTTGACTGAAACTTTTTGCAGATGAAAATAGCTTTCAGAAATGATATTGTGGTTTTGTGAAGTGAAAAATCAACCTCCAAAGTTTTCCTTTCCTTTCCTTTCCTTTCCTTTCCTTTCCTTTCCTTTCCTTTCCTTTCCTTTCCTTTCCTTTCCTTTCCTTTCCTTTCCTTTCCTCCCTCTTTTCTTCCTTTCCTTTCCTTCCTTTCCCTTTCCTTTCCTTCCCTTCCCTTCCCTTTCCTTTCCTTCCCTTTCCTTTCCTTTCCTTTCCTTTCCTTCCCTTCCCTTCCCTTTCCTTTCCTTTCCTTTCCTTTCCTACATGAAGGTGGCACGTACGAGTGCTCATATTTGCGAACCAGTAGTGAAGGTAAGTGAATACCACCTCTGGGCAGTGTTCCAGTATTTGAGGGGCTACAACAAAGAAGAGCGGGTGTCAACCTATTCTCTAAATCACCTGAGGGCAGGACAAGAAGCGACAGATGGAAACTAACCAAGGAGAGAAGCAACCTAGAACCAAGGAGAAATTTCCTGACAGTGGAGAACAATCAACCGGTGGAATGGCTTCCATGCAGACGTTGCGGGCACCCTTTAGAAAACTGTCTCAAATCCGTTAAGAGGAGAATATTTGTAGCTCAAGTTTGAAACGAGGGATCCTTGGTGCTCTCTGAGCTTCGTTGTTTTCTTGCTGACATTTCGTGACCCAACTAGGTAGCATAATCAGTGTTAGAGAGGGTCGGGTTTGCTTCTCTGAGAGTTGATGATATTCCCCAGTTGGGTCATGAAACATCTGCAAGAAGACAACCAAGCTCAGAGAGCACTAAGGACCCCATAGTTGTTCTCCTCTTCCTCCTCTTCCTCCTCCTCCACTTCCTCGTCGTCCTCCTTCCACCTTCTAGCACTGATGATGTTACCTAGTTTGGGTAATGAAACATCTGCAAGAAAACCACCAAGCTCAGAGAGCACTAAGGACCCCTCATGATTAAAGTCTTTGGTTCCATGTCCTCTGCATAGTCTTATGCCCTTCCTGGATTTCACCCTTGAGATAGAGGGAACTCCTTTGACCAGCTATGGTGGAATATGGAAAGGTAACCAGGAGTGGGCTTCAAAAATTTTAGCAAGGGGTTCTCTGCCCAGTTGCTGGGTGGGCGTGGCTATGGTGGGCGTGGCCTAGTCAGCCTCCTGTACCATGGCAGGGGGGGGCATTTTCGCCCTACCAGGGCTCTGGAGGCTTTTTTCGAGCCTCCGGGAGGGTGAAAACGGCCTCCTCAGGCTCCAGAGGCTCTCTGGAGGCCAGAAATGGGCCCAAATTTCTGGTAGGCCTGTTTTTTGCCCTCCCTGAGTCTCCGTGCATGACCTGCACTTACCTGCATCCAAAACAGGTCATGTGGGGACTCCTGGGAGGGTAGGGGTGGGAGGGGCCAGCCAGGAGTGAGATTTGGGTAGGGGTGAAATCCAGCAGGTTCTGACAGGTTCTGGAGAACCGGTAGTGGAAATTTCGAGCAGTTCGGAGAACTGGCAAATACCACCTATGGCTGACCCAAGAGTGGGGAGGGAATGGGGATTTTGCAATATCCTTTCCCTGGAGTGGGGAGGGAATGGGGATTTTGTAGTAACCTTCCCCTGCCACACCCACCAAGCCACGCCCACAGAACCAGTAGTAAAAAAAAAATTGGATTTCACCACTGGATTTGGGGGTTCTCCAAACTGCACAGAATTTTAGCTAGAGGGTCTCCTGGACGCCTGCGAACCCTCAGCAGTCCACCCCCCTGAAGGTGGGCTTCCTCAAGAAGAAAGCTGTGCTAATCTCTCCTCTTTTACTAGACTGTCATGAGCAAAGAGAGGTCATTCTTTCCCCCCCACCACCACCCTCCACCTCCCCACAGCCACTGGAAGCCTCTTCATATGCAAAAATTTCCCCATCTGCAGTCCGAAGACGTCCGAGAGTCCCTCGTGATAACTCGGATTTAAGTAGACTTCCTTCCTTCCTTCCTTTCTTTCTTGAAAGCAGCCAGATATACAGTATTGCCAGGCCAAAGCCCTCCCACGTGTTTTATTTTATTATTTTTTCCTTTTTTGCATCTTTGCAACCGGACAATTCCAGCTTGGGAAAAGCCTTGGACAATTTGACAATCTTTTTTTTTTTTTTTTTTTCCAAAATGACAAAGCGAGAACACCCAAAGCGCCTCTGCTCGGCCTACCAAGTGGAGATAATATACATTTCCAATTAGTTGTCTACATTCCGGTCAGGTTCTCTCTGGGACTGCCTAACTATCTTTGTTTTGCTAAATGTAAAAAAAAAAAAAAAAAAAGGAAAAAAAAGCTCCTCCGTCATTAATGAAATCTTTCAGTTTCTGCTAATCCTGGGCACAATGCTGCTTTTCTCCACCGAGCCCGTTTTTGTTTTTTTTTTCCCCAACCTAAAACTACAGCTCAGCTCTTGCCTTGAAGATTTTTTATCGTTTCCTTTTCATTACATACCTGATGTAGCTCAGTGGCGGTTAGACACCAATTCCAGTTATTTGCTCCTGGCCATTTCACCAACAACCTCCCACTGCTTAAAAAAAAAAAAAAAGAATTTATTAACATATTCAAAATATAGAGGGGTTTTTTTGTCCATATTCTCTTCCTCCTTCCTTCCTCCCTCCCTCCTTCTCCTCCTCTTCTTCCTCTCTCCTCCTCTGTATTTTGTGTTTACTCCATACAACCCTTTTCACTTGAAATATTGGAAATTTAACGCAAGCGGGAATGCCAGAGACGGTCTTAATCACTGCTTTATGAATTCTCCTTCCCCCCCCCCCCCAATGGCTCTCTTTCCGGGAATAATTATTTCTACTTTTTATCTAGTTGTTCTGATTTGTTATAGGCTCCAGGTCTTCTTACCAGATCAATCTAATTTTATTTCCCTGATCACAGCCAAGAATCATCCAGAAGTTTGTACAATACACGACAGTATTCACTCTAACCCCTTTTTAGATCGTTTAGAGAGGGGCCGAGTGGCTCAGTGGCTAAGATGCTGAGCTTGTCGATCGAAAGGTCGACAGTTCGGTGGTTCAAATCCCTAGTGCCGCGTAACGGGGTGAGCTCCCGTTACTTGTCCCAGCTTCTGCCAACCTAGCAGTTTGAAAGCAGGTAAAAAATGCAAGTAGAAAAATAGGGAGCACCTTTGGTGGGAAGGTAACAGCGTTCCGTGCACCTTTGGCGTTGAGTCATGCCAGCCACATGACCACGGAGACGTCTTCGGATAGCGCTGGCTCTTCGGCTTTGAAACAGAGATGAGTACCGCCCCCTAGAGTTGGGAACGACTAGCACATATATGCGAAGGGAATCTTTACCTTTACCTTAGATTGTTTAGAACACTGGATTTTTTTTCCCCCTTTGTCTTCATTAATGGTGACTTTTGTGTTTTATTTGCTGGTCTCTGACCAAATAAAAAACTTGGTCTCTTACGAGTCCATCGAAAAAAAATATCCATTTCATTTGTCCGCGGCAGGAGTAGAAGCAGAACAAGGGAAGAGAGTATAAGATTTCTCCTGCCATTAGCATTTTGATTAATTCTTTTCAGTTATGAAATGTAACTTTATGTTACTTTTTTTTTTTTAATAATTATACGCAGCCTCTTAATCTGCTAATCCTTTCTCCCGACAAACAAGTTCTTTTTTAAATCAATGGCTATTCTATCAAGCCAATGGAGCAGAGTTCCGGATTCAACGCAACAATGCATTCTTTTCATAAGAGGCTGCTTGGGCTAATATGATACCAGAACAACGCCGAGAAGCTACACACACAAACACACACACACACAAAAATATCTCCAGCTGGGTGGATTAAACATGTAATAATTGGAGGCAAGTACTTTTGTTCTGAAGTATTGGCATAGTTGTTTAGTGATTCGCTCCTGTTTGAACTTCTCCGAACAAGAAGAGAGCGAGGTTGAAGGTTTAGGCCAATCTCCTCTGGTAAATTCAGTCTTTCATTTTCTTTTCCCTCAAGTCGGCATGTTAATATCACATTTCCAACTGGCCAAGAAGTCAACAAAGTATCTGAGATATTTTCCTTGATCCTCTGGTGTAACTCCCACCCACGGGTGAAATTAAAAAATTTCCCCTACCGGTTCTGTGGGCGTGGCTTGTTGGGGGGAGGTCATGTGACTGGGTGGGCGTGGCCAACTCAACATCACTCACATCGAGGGGCTCCTCACCGGCCCCTCCCCTCCCAGGCCACTCTTTGTGCACCAAGGACCTCTAATACATATCTATTATAAACAGTGGTGGAATTCAGCCAGTTCGCACCTATTCAGGAGAACCGTTTGTTAACTTTCTAAGCAGTTCAGAGAATCAGTTGTTGGAAGATACCTTATTTTGTTTTTTCCCACTTTACAGGACTAATCCTATAAGGAAGGCAGGAAGGAAACATTCTGGTGTTTCTAGCCTAATCTTTATTGCCCTGCTTATAGAAACTGCCTCTCTGGTTAACCCTTATTACATTGTAACAGCTAAGGTGAAGCGCCCATCGATGTGAGTGACATTGAGTGGACCATGCCCACATGGTCACATGATCACCGAGTCACGCCTACCCAGCTGGTCATTAGGGCAGAGAACCGGTTGTTAGATTATTTGAATCCCACCACTGATTATAAAGTGCCTTTAATGTAATAAAATTTCATTTTAATGTATGCCAGTTAATGTATGTTCAAAGTGACAATAAAGTTATTCTAAGTTCTAAGGGTGTTGTGTCTTTTTAATGTTCTCCAAGCTGACACCAAACGTCCACAGCTAAACCTTCTCCTTCCCAAAGGAAGATCTGAAATAAATTATTCCATTATTTTCCTAAGCGTCTTTTCTCCATATCTAGTGAAAAAGTGGATCTCTAGACTTTGGAACATTTTGATTGACATTCTCTGAACATCTTAGTTTCTTCTTAAAGTGCAGTACTAAAAGTAGCACTGATTTCATGAGTTCTTTCTTCTCCATGTCTCATACCTAAGAAGGAATCCCTTCTGCAAACCATGGTTGAGAATTTATTGATGCATTCTTGCGAAGGTAGTTTTTCTGCAGAAATAGATAGCTTTGCGTGCAAATTTAATGAATGAATTGATCAGCAAAACCTTTGAAACGGGTGAAATCCAGCAGGTTCTGACAGGTTCTGGAGAACCGGTAGCGGAAATTTTGAGTAGTTCGGAGAACCGGCAAATACCACCTCTGACTGGCCCCAGAGTGGGGTGGGAATGGAGATTTTGCAGTATCCTTCCCCCTGGAGTGGGGTGGGAATGGGGATTTTGCAGTATCCTTCTCCTGCCATGCCCACCAAGCCACACCATGCCCACCAAGCCACGCCCACAGAACCGGTAGTAAAAAAAAATTGGATTTCACCAATGCTTTGAAACCTTAACGAATGAAGTCAAGATAAATCTATCTGCTAAATCTCACCATCAGTGAGTTGACGAATATTGCTTAAATCGGCTTTCAGCGATATTCTGCAGGTCAGCCCAAGATCTGCAAGCAATTTTATAAATAACTTAAGGCAGTGGACATAACTAATACATCCTACCTAACGTCTACATTCCTCCTCCTAGTTTTCTCACAATAACAACCTTGTGAGGAAGATTAGGCTAAGAAAGAAGGACTGGAGCAAAGCAGTGGTAGGATTCAATTTTTTTTACTACCGGTTCTGTGTGTGGCTTGGTGGCCGTGGCATGGCTTGGTGGGTGTGGCTTGGTGGCCGTGGCAGGAGAAGAATACTGTAAAATCTCCATTCCCTCCCCACTCCAGGGGAAGGATACTGCAAAATCCCCATTTCCTCCCAATCAGCTGGGCCTCAGGAGGCAGAGAATAGATGGGTGCGGGGCCAGTCAGAGGTGGTATTTACTGGTTCTCTGAACTACTTAAAATTTCTGCTACCGGTTCTCCAGAACTGGTCACAATCTGCTGAATACCACCTGTGGACCAAAGTCATCTCGATGGCTTTCAGGACTAAGATGGGACTAGAACTCACCATCTCCTGGTAATTGCTCCACAGTGACCAGCCAGCTTTCATGCCTAAACTGGGACTAGAATTCACCATCTCCCATTGATTGTTCCAAAGTCATCCAGCTGGCTTTCATACCTAAAGTGGGACTAGAACTCTCAGCCTTCTGGTTTGTAAACCAGTACCTTAACCACTACAGCAAGCTGGCTCTCCTTCCCAAAAGTGCCATTATCAGGGTGAAGGACTAGGCCGAAGGGAACGCTTGCTTGCACACACTTCCCAACAACCGCGAAGTGACCTGACAAATGTTGAGAAATGCCGAGACGCTGGAAGAACACAATTCTTATTGTGTGTTGTAGCAAGTGGGTGCCGCAGAGCTCCATGTGAGGATGCAACAATGCCGGGGTAGGCGCCAGAGTGTGGAGGGACAGACGATGGAAGGAAGTGCAGACACATTGCTGACATGGTTGGGAAAACACAGTCATAATATGAAAAGGCAGATGCTGGAATGAAAAGAGATTAAACTCACCGAGTGTTTTGCTCTGTTTCTGGGATCGGCCTCCTACTGTTTTCCTCTTTTGTCATCGTTTGCTGTTCATAATCCCATACTTTAATGAGAAATACAGAATGTTTGCAAGCAGAAATCAGCGGTGGGGTGCTGAGTCATTGTGCGGCGGAATGCGCTGCGTCCCGATCGCGACTCGCTGGGGGTGGTACAAGCTTTGAATTCTTTCTCTTCCTCCCAACCCCACTTCTGTTTTTCACTCTCCCCAGGCTCCAGAGTTGGAAGAGAACTAGTAGGTCATCTAGTCCAACCCACACCCCACCAAGCAGGAAACCCTACACCAGTGATGGCTAACCTTTTTGCCATCGTGTGCCAAAAGCGGGGGGAAGTGTAGGGAGGGTTGTGCACATGTGTGCCCACACCCATAATTCTATTCAGTCCCCCTCCTGCGCATGTGTGCATGACCCCCCCTGTGCTCCCCCCACTTTTGGCACACGATGGCACAATGGGCCCAGTAGGCCCATTTTTCACTCTCCCCAGGCTCCAGAGCCTTTCTAGGAGCCTGGGGAGGGTGAAAACAGTCTTCCCTACCCCCACCCCTGGAGGCCCTCTGGAGGCCGGAAACAGCCCATTTGCCGACTTCCGGTCCCACGGGAAGTCCCATTTTTCATTCTCCCCAGGCTTCAGAGCCTTTCTAGGAGCCTGGAGAGGGCGAAAAATAGGCCTCCCTCACTCCTCCTTCTCCTTCTCCTTCTCCTTCTCCTCCTCTTCTTCTTCTTTTCCTTCTCCTCCTCCTTCTCCTCTTCTTTTCCTTCTCCTTCTTCCCCTCCTCTTCTTCTTTTCCTTCTCCTTCTCCTCCTCCTCCTTCTCCTTCTCCTCCTCCTCCTCCTTCTCCTCTTCTTTTCCTTCTCCTTCTTCCCCTCCTCTTCTTCTTTTCCTTCTCCTTCTCCTCCTCCTCCTTCTCCTCCTCCTCCTCCTCCTCCTCCTCCTCCTCCTCCTCCTCCTCCTCCCCTCCTCCTCCTCCTCTTCTTCTTTTCCTTCTCCTCCTCCTCCTCCTTTTCTCAATTTACTGTGTGAGCCCTTCACAACAAAACCCAAAGAAATAGCAGGCTCTGCCTGCTTGTTCTTCGTGTGTGTAAGAGGGATAGAGAGAGGAAAAGAGCAGGGAGAAGAGAAGAGACCATTACAACTTCGAAATTCAAAACAGCTTTTTCTAAAAGATCAAGGATCACCCTTGAGCCTAGGAGGACTGGTTTCCATTTTCTTTCTGAAAAGTTTCACATTCTTTTGACATGAAATCAGGTAATGCTTGGGTAGCGATACAGTGTTCTATTGCAAGATCTCCCCTCAAATCTGCCTTACTGTAGTGGGACACTTTTGTCCTATTGTTGCATTTAAGATGGAGGTGTTGGGCATATCACAGAGTCAGCTGGTTCCTATCACAGAGTCAAGTTGCTTAGAGGGATGGCTGGTAGAACCAGACTTGTTCCATGGATAGATGTGTCAGGGTGGCAGCTTTTCTGTTATCTTCCTCCTGAAGCCTTTTTAAAATTCTTTTCGCTTCTTCATTAGAGAGAGCAGAGATATCTATATCTTCGGCAGAATGCATTCTGTATTTGTTTTTCTTCTTTTTCGGCATATTTGCAAAAAATAATTAGCGTACCTCAGTAGCTAAAAACTAATTGCCTATGCGTTTATCATCAAAAGTAACAAGCAAGGAAAAAGCCATAAATCAACCATCGTCCTGCTACCAGGTGTCAGGGTGACAATTAATCCCATTCTGCTTTTGGGTAATTGCACCTTGATTATTTATTTTATTTATTTATTATTCAAACTTCTATACCGCCCTTCTCCTTTCGGACTCAGGGCAGTGAACAGCCAAAATAAAAACATTTATACATAACATTACAATTAAAAAATTGTACGATTAGAGAATGGATCGTGACTTTCCCTTGAAGTATACTTTAAGAAAATAAACCCGAAGATATATTTTCTAAGAAAAACTCATTTATTTGTTATAAAGAAAATAAAACATCTTACTAGCTAATTAATTACATCTTGGCAAAGCTTTCCCGGCCACCTCTCTTGGCCAGAGAACAAAGAAAGATAGAAGAAAGTGAAGGAATGTAGACATGCACAGTTAGCTTAAAGATAAGAACTTGGCAAGCTACGGTAAATCTGAAAGTTCAAAAATAAGAGCTCATCTGGTAAATACAAAAACGCAGTGACAAGATGGGCTGTAAAACGTGGCAACAGAACGACATCAGATTTCGGAAGAGTTGTGCGCGTTCTTGCCATTTTTTGCATCATTAAAAGTTATTTTAAAAAAGCATCGGAACAATGATTATAGTAATTTCAGTGCAATGGAGAATCTCAAAATACCCCAATCGAGGAACTACCAACTCTGACAAGTAATCAAACATTAATCAATAGCCTAATCAAGGAACCACCTAGACCACGCCCACCAACACTGATAGGGTAAGCCATTAGTATAAAAATAGAGAGCAAACCCCACTCTCATCTAGCACTGATGGTGTTACCTAGTTGGGTCATGAAACATCTGCAAGAGAACAACCAAGCTCAGAGGCCATCGGGGATCCCACAGGATGCTTCATTCTATGGGAGATCTGAGAAAACGGTCCTTTTCTCAGATCTTCTTCTAAGCAGCTCCATCTTGGAAACACACCACAGAAGTCGTCTTCTGCACAAGAGCGTCTTCAGAGAATAGTCAAACAAATCACGATGGGTTTTTGACGTGTCATTTTCAACATATCAAGAAGCACTTTTTTTTTCATTCTACGACAGACCTGGTTAATAAACCCCGGAAATTGCTCTTTCTGCTGTAGTCCATGAGATGCCACCAGGAAATCTGCAAGGACAAACCTTCTGCCATTGTCCTCATTCATTGCTGCTTATTCAATACTTTATTGGACCGTTTTGTAGCATCGCTACACCCCAGTGGTGAAATTGGTGGGCATGGTGGGTCTTGGTGGGCATGGCTTGGTGGGCATGGCAGGGGAAGGATATTGCACAATCTCCATTCCCACCCCACTTCAGGTGAAGGAAACTGCAAAATCTCCATTCCCTCCCCACTCTGGGGCCAGCCAGAGGTGGTATTTGCCGGTTCTCCGAACTACTCGAAATTTCTGCTACCGGTTCTCCAGAACTGTCAGAACCTGCTGCATTTCACCCCTGGCTCCACCCCAGCCATGATGCCCCATTGTGGCATGTGTGAATTTGTCTTTTCTTCAGGCGCTCAGGACCACACTTGTTCTTTGGTAAGCAGGGTCTGGCCTCCAAAATGTAGGCAGAGCCGGGATAAACACATGAATGGACCAGAGAAAGAAAGAAAAAAAATCCGCTAAATATATTTAATTGTATTTATTAAGATGAAACTCAATGTTATCCTCTTTAAGCTCCCTTGAAGAATGGGACGGTCATGGGATTTTGGTGGCCACGTCGTTGGAAGAATTATGGAGATACCCACCCACACCCATCCTGGGTGGCCAGAGGCTGCCTGGGGATAATTTCAGCCTGTGCACAGATTTGGCTAGTAAGATTAACGGAGGGCCCATTCAGTCTGATTCAATGAACTTACAAAGCTTCCTAAAGGTTGCCATGTTCTCCTAAAAAATAGGATGTGGAACACCATCTAATTATACATAACATATGGCAGAGAGGATAAGGGGGAAAGGATTGGTGAGAATACCACCCAGGCATGCTCTGAATAGGCTACTGTTGCCCGTTTTAATTCTACTAAAAACTGAGCACGCGGTAACACTCTGCAGTTCTAAATGCAGATAAATTTGGGGAAAAGTTGAGTTCAAAATATATGATTGCGCCCAACAAAACTCCTAATGCAGATCCGAAATGAAAACAGCGACACAGAAACAAGGGGGGGGTTGGGTTATAAACCCTCGGACTTGACTAAAATTATAAATTGAGTGAGTAAATCATCCATTAAATGGCAATCTAATTGGAAAGGTATACATTGAATCAAATTAACAAGTGCACCTAATTAGGCACAGGAGTTAACATAACGAAGCTTCTCATGATTACGCAGAGAGATTTCCATTTGGGCTGATCCAGGCAATGTTCTTTATTAGCGGAGCTAACATGGCCCACGTAGAAGGTTGTCGGAGGTCATGGGAAACGGGTCCTACAGCTTGAGGGCATATTGTAGATGGGAGAGCCAGCGGCAACCAGACATATGTACAATCGAGCATTGGGAAACCTAACACCATTCTGGGTTTTGTGTCATGAGGCTAAAGAACCGTTGTTATTGAGAACCAAAGACGTCAACATGACTAGGAGGGATAGAGTGGCCCCATCTAAGGAATACTAAATGAGCCACGGTGGCGCAGCGGTTAGAGTGCGGTACTGCAGGCTACTTCTGCTGATCACCGGCTGCCAGCAGTTTGGCAGATCGAATCTCACCAGGCTCAAGGTTGACTCGGCCTTCCATCCTCCCGAGGTGGGTAAAATGAGGACCCAGATTGTTGGGGGCAAGAAGTTGACTCTGTAAACCGCTTAGAGAGGGCTCGAAAGTCCTGTGAAGCGGTAAAGAAGTCTAAGTGCTATTGCTATTGCTAAAGCAGTTGTGAGTCTTTCATCTTGGAACAGGAGACACGATATTTATTTATTTATTTATTTATTTATTTATTTTATTATTTATTTATTTGATTTGTATACCGCCCTACTCCCGAAGGACTCAGGGCGGTGAACAGCCAACAATAAAATACATAAATACACAAAATTTAAAAACCCGATAAAATCAAATTAAATTTTTTGGCCCAGACAAATTAAAATACCCCAATAATTTAAAAACAGATTAAAATTTACATATTTAAAAAGGGGTTTATGGACTCGTGCATGGTGAAGATCATGGACTACATTGTGTCTCTAGGTCATTCCCCCTGAAAAATAAAACAGGACATGAGGAAATTCAGAGAATTCCCATTAAAAAGGACTTTTTGGGTATGGAATTTCTCCCCACCAACTATGGAATTCTGTTTGATCTAGATCAGTGATGGCTAAACTTTTTGCCGTCGCATGCTAAAAGTGGGAGGAGCACAGGGGGGATCGCATGTGCACGTGCCCACACCCATAATTCAATGCACCCCTGCGCATCCGCGAGTGACACCCCCCCATGCTCCCCACGCTTTTGGCACGCGATGGCAAAGAGGTCACCAGTGGGCCTGGTTGGCCCATTTTTCACCTTCCCCAAGTCCAGAGGCTTTCTTGGAGCCTGGGGAGGGTGAAAATGGCCTCCCCCAGCCCCCCAGAGGCCCTCCAGAAGCTGGAAATGGCCCGTTTCCCGACTTCCAGTGGCCTGGAAGGCACAAAAATCAGCTGGCCAACGTGTGCATGCGTCCTGGAACTGAGCTAGGGCAATGCTCGGGTGTCCACAAATATGACTCCACATGCCACCTGTGGCACGCGTGCCATAGGTTCGCCATCACGGATCTAAATGGTTTTATAAATGGAGTAGGAAATTTCATGAAGAGTCCAGTGTCCTGGCTAGTAGAGATGGCTGCGATGCTGCTCCTTAATCACAGGTGAGAAGCCTGAAACACTAACTGCAGTGAGGTGTCTATGGAGATTCACAATCATCCAGGTTGTTGCAAAGGTACTTTTTCTTTTTTTTTCTTTTTTTTTTAAATATTTTTTTATTATTAAAATATAAACACAGATATAAAGACAATACAATACAATACAATACAATACAATACAATACAATACAATACAATACAATACAATACCATACCATACCATACAAAGACAAACAAAGAACCCACCACCTACAAACCCACCTAACATTCTACATATACGTTTTTGTCGTCAACAGAATATATGTCGTTGAGCTTATATAGTTTAATAAAAAGTAATTATTAAATGTCTAATTCCAATGTTATAACTTTACACTACAAATTTACATTTCTTATGAATTCATCTCCTTATGTAAGTCTTTACCCTAATTTCTGTCCTCTACATTTTTGCTGATTTTCCTTTCCAGCCATTAATTTAATTTAATTTCCAATTTATATACCGCCCTTCTCCCTGAGGACTCAGGGCGGTGTACAGCCAAGATAAAAAACATAGAATACAAATATTAAAAAACATTTAAAAATATATATAAATTTTGGCCCGAAAGTTAAGAAATCACAGACTGATTAAAAGAATTAATTGGTGCAAAGGTACTTTTTTTTCCAAAAGGCAAGTGGACTTTCTTGTTTCTTCTTCTTCTTCTTTCCGGAACCGAAGAAGCTTCTTGGATGAGAAGTGAAATGTTTTTGAAGAAAAAGAACCAAGAAAGTCCAGTTGTCTTTTTGGGGGAAAAAAAGCACCTTTGGGACAATTGCAATGGGACAACCATTAGAGATGATTATTCCCTTCCTGTTATTGCATGTGAACCAGAGGTGGGTTTCAGCAGGTTCTGACCAATTCTGGAGAACCGGTAGCGGAAATTTTGAGTAGTTCGGTGAACCGGTAGTAAAAATTCCTGACTGGCCCCGCCCCCATCTATTCTCTGCCTCCCAAGTCCCAGCTGATCAGGAGGAAATGGGGATTTTGCAGTATCCTTCCCATGCCATGCCCACCAAGCCATGCCCACCAAGCCATGCCCACCAAGCCATGCCCACCAAGCCATGCCATGCCCACCAAGCCACACCCACAGAACGTGTGGCTCAGCAGGGCATGGGGGGGGGGCAGGGACTTTTGCTACCGGTTCTCCGAACTACCCACTGCCATCACTACCGGATTGGGCAATCCGGTCCAAACCGGGAGCATTTCACCCCTGCCCAGACGACACACTGTTTAATGAATGATGGAATGTTTTGTATTAAAAGAATTTTTTTTAAAAAAACAACAACAATAACCATCTTTCTTTCTTAGACATTGCCAGTTACTCTCCATTTCTGTCAAATATTATTTATTTATCTATCTATCTATCTATCTATCTATCTATCTATCTATCTATCTATTTATTTGTTCGAATTTCTATACCGCCCTTCTCCTTTCGGACTCAGGGCGGTGAACAGCCAAAAATAAAAGCATTTATATACAAAAGTTAAAATAAGTTTAAAATAATTAAATAAGATTTGGCCCATAATTTAAAACATTTCCAATTTAAAATTCATATCAAAATTTTAAAAAACCAGCCCTAAAATCAGGACAGCCCGGCAGAAATAAATTTTAAGGGCCCGACGAAAAGTCCGGAGGTCTGGGATCACTCGTATGTCTGGGGGTAGATTGTTCCAGAAAGTAGGTGCTACCACAGAGAAGGCTCTCCCCCTGGGGGTCGCCAGCCGACATTGCCTAGCCGACGGCACCCTGAGGAGGCCCTCTCTGTGGGAGCGAACTGGCCGGTGGGAGGCAATTGGTGGCAGAAGGCGGTCCCATAAGTACCCCCGGCCCTAAGCCATGGAGCGCTTTAAAGGTGATCACCAACACCTTGAAGCGCACCCGGAAGTCCACCGGGAGCCAATGCAGCTCGCGCAGGAGAGGAGTCACATGGGAGCGCCCCGTCGCTCCCATAATCCCCCATAAATATTATTCATAAGGTTGTATTGAGCAGATGCAGAAATGAACATTCAACACCTGCCTTGAGGTTTCCTGGGCAGGTGAAATGAACTGTCCCGAAACGAACGAATGCAAAAAAGCCAACATTAAAATTCAGGGCCAGAAAACGCAGCGCCCTTTGTCCGTGGCTACTTTTCCAAGCTCGAAAAGTCCTCGGGAAAGAGGGCAAGAGAAAGAAATGGAAAAACTCACTGACATTATTTTGGCACAGCAGGGGAAAAGCAAGATGAAAGACTGACAAATGAATTCACTGTGACAACCTTTGTGAAGTGTCTGGACATTTGATCTTAAAAGATTTCATAATTCTTTTGATAGACTGAAGATTAACTAAGCAGGGAGGCCACCGAAGTTAACTTATCCTCTTCCCTGAATTCCACAAAACATGGTAAATAAAATTAAAGCAAGCAGGAATTCAGACAAGTGCGCCCGACAGGGGCTTGGGGAGTGGTCCTGAGCCATCATTCAGACTGAAAACAATCTTAATTCATATTTGGGTCCTTTTTGGGGAACAAAGATGCTGAGAAATGATCTAGTGGACTTTCCTTCCCAGCCACCCATGCCTACGTCCAAACAACTTCCAAAAACTTTCAATGTTTGCTTCTTAGCTGACAGCGAAGGCAATATATGTACCCCTGCTGAAGCCATGTAAATTATAAATAAGAATCTTGGTTTACAAACATGTACAGAGTGTCAGCACTTCAGCCTGCATTTACTCTAGTGCTGACATAAGAAGGAGAAGAGGGGCCAGCTGGCAAGAGGATGCTTGACACTTCACCTACTTATTTTCCCTGAAGATAATATCCCCTAGGAGATGAGAGGGAGGGTGGGGCATTCCTGGGAGCTTAGGTAGTAGATATGGGGAGAGTGAGTTGGAAGAAGGCCAATGAGATGCAGAGATTTGGGGAACAGAAAGGGAGGGTTTGGGGTCAGGAAGCCAGAGCTGGCTACGCCACGATCGGGGCCAGATTGTCGTGCTTAATAAAATGAAAGATTTCTTCAAAGACTATCTGTTTGGAAATGCAATTTATTTTATTTGAAGACGATATCGAAACCTGACACAGAGTCAGTTTGATGTAGTGGTGAAGGCACCAGGCTAGAAACCTGGTCTCCATGAGTTCTAGTCCCACCTTAGGCATGAAAGCTATCATGGACTAATCACTCTATCCAGGGGTGGGTTCTACTTAACTTTACTACCGGTTCGCATCATGCCCACGCACTGCACACATAGGATAATTAGAACTGCAGAAAAAAACATGGCTACCAACCTGCCTTCCATTGATGACCTGTATACTGCATGAGTCAAAAAGAGGGCTGTGAAGATATTTACAGACCCCTCACATCCTGGACATTCAACTCCTACCCGCAAAATGACACTATAGAGCACTACATACCAGAACAACTAGACACAAGAACAGTTTTTTCCTGAACGCCATCACTCTGCTAAACAAATAATTCCCTCAACACTGTCAAACTATTTACTAAGTCTGCACTACTATTAATCTTCTCATCGTTCCCACCACCCATCTCCTCCCGCTTACGACTGTATGACTAACTTGTTGCTGTATCCTTACGATTTATATTGTTTCCTAATATGATTTGATCAGGGGTGAAATGCTCCCAGTTCGGACCGGATCGCCCGATCCGGTAGCGATGGAGGCGGGTGGTTCGGAGAACCAGTAGCAAAAATCCCTGCCTCCACCATGCCCAGCTGAGCCGCGCGATCATCAGAGGCTTTTTTTCTTTTTAATACCTCTGACAATTCAAGTTGAGTTGCCTGATGAGGCAACTCAGCTTGTATCGTCAGAAGCATTTAAAAGAAAAAAAGCCTCTGCCGATCAGGCAACTCAGCTGGGATCGTCAAAGCCTTTTGAAAGCATTTTTTTTACAACCAAAGAGGTTGTAGAAAAAATCGCTTTTAAAGTAAAAAAAAAAAAAAAGGCCACGCCCACCCAGTCACATTACCCCACCACCACCACCAAGCCATGCCCACAGAACCGGTAGTAACAAATTTTAGATTTCACCACTGGATTTGATTGCTTATTTGTTCCCTATGACTATCATTAAGTGTTGTGCCTTATGATTCTTGATGAACGTATGTTTTATTTTATTTACACTGAGAGCTTATGCACCAAAGACAAATTCCTTGTGTGTCCAATCACACTTGGCCAATAAAGAATTCTATTCCATTCCATTCCATTCCGTTCCGTTCCGTTCCGTTCCGTTCCGTTCCATTCCGTTCCGTTCCGTTCCGTTCCGTTCCGTTCCGTTCCGTTCTGTTCTGTTCTGTTCTGTTCTGTTCGTGTTTTAATTTTCCCCGCTTGCCTTTGGCTTTGCAATTCTCAATTAATGGCTTGGCCTTTCCCATATTGGCTGCAGCTGCTGAGATCCTATCCCTGGTCCCCTTGTTTGCATTCCAGCCACAGCACTTATCGGCGCCCCAAATCTAATTGCTCCGCTGTTTCCTTCCCAACTCCAGCAGACAATGCACCGCGTCCGATGACAAGCATCGCATTCCTCTGCCTCGAAGCGACACCAGTGGGGGGGGGGTCACCTGATCCAGCCAACCTGCTCGGCTGAGACCATATTTTATTTCCAGAATTCTTCCTTTGGCTTGGATGATTCAGGCCTCTGAAAACTGAGCCGGAGCCAAAATATTTTGGGTTTTCTTTCCACGCAGGCAGTGTTTTGGTTTTAACTTTCTAGGAAACCATACATCAAACTTAAATGGTATCGAGCGAGGGTAACAGACATTGGCTGCCGCCCAGCACCGCCTAACACAATTAGTAACGATATTATCTTTGGTATGGCTCATTTACTAAAGCAGGAAGCCAGGGATGTGGTGTAGAAAGGCCCATTGCTCTTCTCGGCTTGTAAAAGGGGAGACACAGACAGATATTTATGGAGGCAGGAAAAGCCACACAGGCGTAATGGCTGTCCCGAACAGAACTCGAGGGAATTTAGAATAACAGAGTTGGAAGGGACCTTGGAGGTCTTCTAGTCCAACCCCCTGCTTAGGCAGGAAACCCTACACCACTTCAGACAAATGGTTGCCCAACCTCTTCTTAAAATCTTCCAGTGTTGGAGCATTCACAACTCCTGGAGGCAAGTTGTTCCACTGATTAATTGTTCTAACTGTCAGGAAAATTCTCCTTAGTTCTAAGTTGCTTCTCTCCTTGATTAGTTTCCACCCCTTGCTTCTTGTCCTGCCCTCAGGTGCTTTGGAGAACAGCTTGACTCCCTCTTCTTTGGGGCAGCCCCTGAGAGATTGGAACACTGCTATCACATCTCCCCTGGTCCTTCTTTTCATAAGACTAGGAATGTTAAACCTGCATAACAACGAAGCACAGAATTATTCTGATAAGAGGGTGGGTGGGTGACACCAGTAAATTGTACTTTAGTGAGTGCAGAGCATTTTAACATTTATCCTTTTCATGTTTTTTTTATTTTTATTTTTATTTTTATCTTGTTTCAAGCCATCCAGAGTTGCTTGATAGTGAAATTGAATGGAATAGAATAGAATTCTTTATTGGCCAAGTGTGATTGGACACACAAGGAATTGGTCTTGGTGCATACGCTCTCATAGAATAGAATAGAATAGAATAGAATAGAATAGAATAGAATAGAATAGAATAGAATAGAATAGAATAGAATAGAATAGAATAGAATAGAATTCTTTATTGGCCAACTGTGATTGGACACACAAGGAATTTGTCTTGGTGCATACGCTAGAATAGAATAGAATAGAATAGAATAGAATAGAATAGAATAGAATAGAATAGAATAGAATAGAATAGAATAGAATAGAATAGAAAATATTTTTTTATTGGCCAAGTGTGATTGGACACACAAGGAATTTGTCTTGGTGCATACGCTCTCAGTGTACATAAAAGAAAAGATACGTTCATCAAGAATCATAAGGTACAACACTTAATGATAGTCATAGGTTACAAATGATACAAGCAACAAAATTACAGTCATACAGTCATAAGTGGGAGAAGATGGGTGGTGGAAACAATGAGAAGATTAATAGTAGTGTAGACTTAATATCTAGTTTGACATTGTTGAGGAAATAATTTGTTTAGCAGAGTGATGGCGTTCGGGGAAAAACTGTCCTTGTGTCTAGTTGTTCTGGTGTGCGGTGCTCTATAGCGTTGTTTTGAGGGTAGGAGTTGAAACAGTTGATGTCCAGGATGCAAGGGGTCAGTAAATCAGTGTACATAAAAGAAAAAGAAATGGGAGACATTTGATTAAATAGAATAACAGAGTTGGAAGGGACCTTGGAGGTCTTCTAGTCCAACCCTATATATATATATATATATATATATATATCCTTAGCGGACAGTCACTTAAATATGAGCCAGCCGTGTGATGCAGCTGCCAAAAAGCGCCAATGCAGTCCCAGGCTGCATTAATAGAGGAATTAATCACGTGAAGTGTTAATACCACTTTATAAGGCCACACTTGGAATCCTGCATCCAGTTTTGGTCGCCACGATGTAAAAAAAAGATGTGGAGACTCTAGAAAGAGTGCAGAGAAAAGCAATAAAGATAACAAGGGGATTAAAGGCTAAAACATATAAAGAACAGTTGCTGGAATTGGGTATGTCTGGTTTAATGAAAAGAAGGACTTGGGGGAGACATGATAGCAGTCTTCCAATATCTCAGGGGCTGCCCCAAAGAAGAGGGAGTCAAGCTTTTATCCAAAGCACCTGAGGGCAGGACAAGAAGTGGAAACTAATCAAGGAGAGAAGCAACCTAGAACTAAGGAGAAATTTCTTAACAGAACAATTAATAAGTGGAACAACTTGCCTGCAGAAGTTGTGGATGCTCCAAGACTGGAAATTTTTAAGATGATGTTGGATAACCATTTGTCTGAAGTGGTGTAGGGTTTCCTACCTGGGAAGGGGGTTGGACTAGAAGACCTCCAAGGTCCCTTCGAAACTCATTCTGTTCTATTCTATTTTGTTATATCAGTTTAATAAATGAAGCAATAAGCTAACAAACTCTGGCTGGCAGCTTCAGGGATAAGGTGGCCCGTAAAACCAACCACAGGAGAAAACGGAGCTGCTGTTTTTACAGCCAGGTGTCCTGATTTTATAGCGCAGGATTTGAAAACAGTCAGATCTCTACCTATGGCTTTGCAGCATTCTTGATTTATTTTTAACCGCAAGCCAAGTTGAGACTTGAATTCCTTCTTCTTCTTCTTCTTTTTTTTTTCCTTTTCCCCTCCTCCCTGGGTTGGGTTTGCAAAAAAATAAAAATAAGAAAATTCCTAAGGAATGAAATCACAAGGACATAAGGGCCATCACCTCTCAAGTGCAAAAGCACTCAAGGCCATGTGCAGCCCCGTAAAAATTAATGGAAACTGACATGCATTCACTTTCCTGAGTGCTTTTCTGGATCTTGGCCACCTCTAACTAGGGAGAAGAGAAGAGAATGTAGCTACGATTCACCTGGGCCAGGAAAGCTTTTGCATTGAGCAAAGCCGTGGTTTCATTTCCCAGCTGAATTTTTAGAATAGAATAGAAGAACAGAGTTGGAAGGGACCTTGAAGGTCTTCTAGTCCAACCCCCTGCCCAGGCAGGAAACCCTACACCACTTCAGACAAATGGTTATCCAACATCTTCTTAAAAACCTTCCAGTGTTGGAGCATTCACAACTTCTGCAGGCAAGTTGTTCCACTTATTAATTGTTCTAACTGTCAGGAAATTTCTCCTTAGTTCTAGGTTGCTTCTCTCCTTGATTAGTTTCCACCCATTGCTTCTTGTTCTACCTTCAGGTGCTTTGGAAAATAGTTTGACTCCCTCTTCTTTGGGGCAGCCCCTGAGATATTGGAAGACTGCTATCATGTCTCTCCTAGTCCTTCTTTTCATCAAACTAGACATACCCAGTTCCTGCAACTGTTCTTCATATGTTTTAGCCTCCAGTCCCCTAATCATCTTGGTTGCTCTTCTCTGCACTCTTTCTCGAGTCTCAACATCTTTTTTACATCATGGTGACCAAAACTGGATGCAATATTCCAAGTGTGGCCTTACCAAGACATTATAAAGTGGTATTAACACTTCAGGTGATCTTGATTCTATCCCTCTGTTTATGCAGCCCAGAACTGTGTTGTCTTTTTCGGCAGCTGCTGCACACGGCTGGCTCCTATTTAAATGGTTGTCCACTAGGACTCCAAGATCCCTCTCACAGTTACTACTATTGAGCAAGGTACCACATATACAGTACCTGTGCATTTTGTTTTTCTTCCCTAATTCACACTTACGACCGTCGCCGTATCCCAAGATCACGGGATCCCCCTTTTGCAACCTTTTGACAAGCATAATCAACGAGGGAAGCCAGATTCACTGAACAATCACGTTACTGCAATGATTCACTTAACAACGGTGGCAAGAAACTCACTTAACAAATGTCTCACTGAGCCACAGAAATTTGGGGCTCGGTTGTGGTACCTTAAGTCGAGGACTACTTGTGTTGTGTCTTGTGGGTGTCTTGTGGGGAAGAACAATCTGAATTTGAAGTGTGCTTGTATCTTGGTCTAGATAATTTAAAAAAAAATGCTTTTAACAAGCGAAGTCCATTTGTTGCTAAGACGCTCCCTTTTCTGACCGGTTGTGGAGGTAACTGGAGTTGGTCACAGCAGGGGAAGACTGAAACGTTGAGGATTGTGTGTGTGTGTGTGTGTGTGTGTGTGTGTGTGTGTGTTTTGAGGAAACAGTCTGTGGGAGTGGGATTAAGGGATCAAATCATGCCTTGGGTGAAGAAGTCCACAATATATGATGAAAAAAAAGTTATTTCTTCTACTTTATCCAGGCTATCTGAAGGACACTGATTTTGAGATGCACCCTCCAGCATTTCTGTATCTTAGGAGGGTTACACTAAACTTTGTGCTATTGATCTTTGTTTTCAAAAACCAGGCTACCAATAAAAAAAAAGTACATTTTTAAACAAGCTCCTTTCAGAGAGAGAGAGAGACGGAGAGAGAGATGGGAATTAAAGTGATACAATACTTTTGTGGAGCGCTTCGAACCAATTCCCTTGAGGTTCTACTTAAAACAATGTATTAACAGAGCCTCAATTGTGTTGTTTTACTAGCAAACAAAATGTTAAACATGCTTTAAGCTAGTTTTCCAGGATGTTCTGTACAGAGATGAAAGCGCTGGGCCTCTCAGCACAAAGGACAAAGTAAATTAATTTCCAGACTTAAACCCTTTCAGTGCTGTACCGAAAGAGGACGGCTTCCTAAAATAAATTCCTTGGCTTACTTTTGTCCGTGGCTTCACTCATTAAATTATTTTTGAGCGACTCCTGTCTTGGTTCTCTTTTATATTTTGTCCAATGCATTTCCTGGAGATTTCTATGGGATCTAAAAGTTTGTTGAAAGACAGATGGCGATGTTATAATACCCCCTCACTCCCACCCCCGATATTGGGGTCTCTAAGCCATTTCACTTTCATGATTTGTCCAGTTTGAAACCTTGGTAAAGGTGACATCTGGAAATGGTTGAATTAATTTCATATTGAATATTCCCTCTACTAGAGCCCATTAGGTCTCACCTAGTCAGGCGTGGGCTGCTGGGGGTTCTTAGGGGTTCGGGAGAACCTCTAGCTAATAATAATAATAATAATAATAATAATAATAATAATAATAATAATAATAATAATAATAATAATAATAATAATAATAATAATTCTCCCGAAGGACTCAGGGCGGTGTACAGCCTATTTAAAAACACAAGACAAAACATCAATTTAAAATTTAAAATTATTAAATAAATTTGGCTCCATTTAAAACCCCAGAAATTTAAAATACCCCAATTTAAATTATCATGTCGATAGCCTGGCCTGACAGAACAACAGGGTCTTCAGTGCACAGCGAAATACCCGGAGGTCGGGGATCTTACGTATTTCCGGGGGCAGTTCATTCCACAGGGCTGGGGCTCCCACAGAGAAGGCCCTCCCCCTGGGTGTCGCCAGCCGACATAACTTGGCCGATGGCACCCTGAGGAGACCCTCTCTGTGGGAGCGAACTGGTCGGTGGGAGGCTATTGGTGGCAGAAGTCGGTCTCGAAGGTACCCGGGTCCTATGCCATGGAGCGCTAAGATTCTGTGCAGTTCGGAGAACTCCCAAGTGGGATTTCCCATCCACCCACCCTGCCCCTCCCCTCCTCGGAGTCCCCACGCAGCCTGTTTTGGATGCAGGTAAGTGCAGGGCACATGCGGAGGCTCAGGGAGGGTGAAAAATGGGCCTACCGGAAGTTCAGGAAGGCTGGAAACGGGCCTGTTTCGGGCCTCTGAAGCCTGGGGAGGCCGTTTTCGCCCTCCCAGAAGTTCGAGGAAAGCCTTCGGAGCCCGGGGAGGGCAAAAATGCCCCCCCCCATAGTGCAGGAGGCCGACTAAGCCACACCCACCCAGCAACCGGGCAGAGATCCCTTTACTAAAATTTTTGAAGCCCACCCCTGCACCTAATGTACATGAAACTCATTTATTCATGATTAACTTCAGTGTGGCTGTACAGAAGCATAAATGATGCAACTAACACAACTGGACAAGGAAAAGGTCCCTCCTGTTAGAAAGAGATTGTAATTTCAGTCCCAAAACATATTCTCATAGGGGAACAATTTAATTCACCAGATCCATTAAAGGGAACTTCTACTAGTGATGAATTCATGGTGATGTTCTTTTGACGTTCTTCACAAGCCTATCAATCCTGTTGACCAATCGGGAATAACTTTAATCTGTAATAAAACTTGCAGTTCATAAATAACTTTAGCTGATTACATTATATTGTTTGAGTTGTCTCAGTGTCTCACAAAGTTATGATGTGCATCTAGTTTTGGTCACCACAATATAAAAAAAAGATGTTGAGACTCTCAAAAGAGCACAGAGAAGAGTAACGAAGATGATTAGGGGACTGAAGGCTAAAACATACACAGAACGGTTGCAGGAATTGTATATGTCCAGTCTAGTGAAAAGAAGGACTAGGGGAGACATCATAGCAGTGTTCCGATATCTCAGGGGCTGCCAGAAAGAAGAGGGAGTCAACCTATTCTCCAGAGCATCTGAAGGTAGGAGAAGAAGCAATGGATGAAACAAATCAAGGAGAGAACCAACCTAGAACTAAGGAGAACTTTCCTGACAGTGAGAACAATTAATCATGCAATCGCTTGCCACCAGAAGTTGTGGGCGCTCCAACAATGGAGGTTTTTAAGAAGAGATTGGACGGCCATTTGTCTGGAATGATATAAGGTCTCCTGCTTGGATTAGAAGACCTCCAAGGTCCCTTCCAATTCTGTTATTCTGTTCAACGTCCATTGATCATTGCATTCCAGGTCCTGCCATCTTTTCTCCACTTGCCTCCAGTAACCTCAGTATTTCTGAAAAAAAGTATACGGAGATTCTCATCCAGGTCATGGTTGTCCCAAAGGAGCTTTTTTTTTTTTTTTCAAGAGAAAACTGGATTTTCTGGTTTTTCTTTGAAGATGTTTCGCTTCTCATCCGTTCTCATCAGGAGTGGGATTCAGCTGGTTCTGACCGGTTCGGGAAACTGGATGTTAATTTTAATCTGGTTTGCCAAACCGGTAGTTGAAAAGACTGGCTGACCCCACCCACCCCTCCTGTTTTGGATGCGAGGTAAGTGTAGTGCCTACGCAGAAGCTCTGGGAGGCTGAAAAACGGACCTACTGGAAGTACCGGAAGTCCAGAAACAGGCCCATTTCTGGCCTCTGGAGGGCCTCCAGAGCCCGGGGGAGGCTGTTTTTGCCCTCCCAGAGGCTCGAGGAAAGCTTCCGGAGCCTGGGGAGGGCGAAACACACACACCCCACGGTGACGCAGGAGACCGAGTAGGCCACATCCACCAGGGCAATGCCCACCCAGCAACCGGGCAGAGAACCGGTTGCTAATTTTTTTAAATCCCACCCCTGATTCTCGTCCAACATCTCCAAAGGAAAACCAGAAAGTCCTTGAAAGAAGCATCTTTGGTTTTTTTTTTTGGGGGGGGGGGGAAAGGTTTCCTCAAATATCAGGATCCCTAGAGAACCTCCCTCCTCCTTTTCAACTGGCTTTGATCTCTTGAAGTTCAGACCTTTCGTGAAAGCATCCCCCTTTTTAACTGACCTCAGAGTCTCCAAATCCCTTCAGCAATTGGAGGAGTTGAATCAGAATTGGAGGTATTTCTGTCACCTCAACGAGGTGGCGCCATATGTGATATGAGAGAGAGAGATGAATATATATATATATATATATATATATATATATATATATATATATGTACAGGGACGACAGCCATGAAATATTAGCGAGCTATATTTTGAGAAGCTCCGCTCATACTTTTAATTTAAGTGTTCAGCTCAGAGCCCTGGCAAGGTTTATATAAATAGATTTCTAAATTTAAAAACAAAAAAGTGCGAGCAGGAGGAGGGCTTTGGTCTTGGGGGAGGTAGAAGGGGGGAACGAAACGTGTGGAACAAGGATTTTCCTTCAGCGTCCTGCTAGTGATGGCCTCAGAGTATATTATTCAGGGAAGGCTAATAAATCAAAAGAATGGCCCGGAATATTCTGGAAGCTCGCCTGGACAAAGAGGTCATGGAGAGAAATCCCTTCCTTGTTCCTTAAAAAGAGAGGAGGGTTTTAAAGAGGGGAGAAGTCGACTCGTCCAGTTTTCTGACCGATTTAGATTTAAGCTTCCTTTTGTCCCTTAAAGCATTTGAAGAAGGTGATTGTACTGGCGGAGACAGAAGCAAAACTGTACTTTTTCTCGAGCGAACAACCCTTCCTGGGCCTCCTCCCCATCTGCCCGCCAGATTTTGTTTCAATACCAGCCCCACAGCTGTCCACAGCTGTATGCCTTCCAGCTTCTCACAAGAGCCTTTTTTTCCCTTCATAGACATGGCATATTCAGGAGCCTTTCTCAAAAAAAAAATCTCCTCTCTAATTGCTGAATAATCCAGCAATGTGTAAAATATGGTGCTTTCCGGAAGGTTCATCTTTGGTTCTTCAGACATGGAGCCTTCCCTTTCTTTAGGATCAGTTACCTTTCATTTCCCTCAACCCCAAAAAAAACCACCATCCAGGAAATATTTATCTCAGCTCCTAGCAAATATTTGAAGAGTTCCATCTCGGGAGCTTCCAAGAAGCACATGCACATGTGTGTATTTTGTCTGGAATAGGCCAGTAGGCCCTGGAGTATTGTTTGCATTACAACTGTTGTCACTCTAACTGTTACTCATGGAGGCTGGCACATGGTGGAAATGGGGTGGTGTGGGGATTGAGAGGTGAGAACGTATGCACACATTGGGCACGGAGGGGTGGCATAATATCTATTTTTTGTATTATGGATCGTCCTCGACTTATGACCACAAATTGGGATCAGAATTTACGCTAAGCAAGGGAGAGGTTAAGTGAGTCACACCCGTTGTTACAACGTTCTTTTGTCACAGTTCTTAAGCAACTCACTGCTTAGTGACTAACATGGTCATTAAGCAAATCTGGCTCCCCCCATTGGCTTTGCTTGTCAGAAGAAAGCTGGGAAGGTCCAAATTGCCATCACATGACCCCAGGACATCATAAATACATAATTACATAAATAAATACATAAGAACTGTGATGGTGCATTGGTTAGAATGCAGTACTGCAGGCTAACTCACTGCTCACTCCATGAGTTCGATTCTGACAGGCTCAAGGTTGACTCAGCCTTCCATCCTTCCGAGGTCAGTAAAATAAGGACCCAATTTTTGACCGATGTGAAACTGTTGAAACGGAAAAAGTGTTAAAGCTTTCTTTTTGTTTTTTTTAAAAAATGTTTAATAAAAAAAAATATTTTTAACAAATGTTGAGGCTTTGGAAAAAGTGCAGAGAAGAGCAGTTAAGGAGATTAAAGGCCTGGAGACTAAAACATATGAAGAACGGTTGCAGGATTTGGATATGAATAGTCTAGAGAAAAGAAGGACTACAGGTGACATGATAGCACTCTTCCGGTATCTGAGGGGCTGCCACAAAGAAGAGTGGGGGGAGATCAACTTATTTTCCAAAGCACTAGAAGACAGGACAAGAAACAATGGATGGAAAATAATCAAGGAGATAAGCAACCTGGAATTAAGGAGAAACTTCCTAACAGCGAGAACAATTAATCAGTGGAACAGCTTGCCTCCAGAAGTTGTGGGTGCTTCATCAGTGGAGGTTTTGAAGAAGAGACTGGACAGCGACTTGTCTGAAATGGTATAGGGTCTCCTGTTTGAGCAGGGGCTTGGATTAGAAGATCTCTAAGGTTCCTTCAAGCTCTCTTCTGAATTGAAATTGAAATTCTTGGGACAACATCTCTGCAGAAGATCCTAGAGGGATTCCTATGTCCCTTTTATCCTATACCGAACGTTGTGGTTTCAACAGCATCCATTCAATTCCATTTAATTCAATGTGGAGCTTCATCCTCTATGAAAGATGGATCTATCTCTAGGATAGTCTCATGCCAGTGGTGGGTTGTCCCCGGTTCAGACCGGTTCACAAGAACCGGTAGTAAAACCAGCGGGAGGACCCGCCCACCACCCCAGATGTCGTCATCGGCGATCTGCGCATGCGTGATCCCGTTGCGAACAGGTAGTAAAGGTAAGTAGAACCCACCCCTGTCCCACGCCTCTGCTCTTCAAGGAATCATGTGTCAATCCTGAAGCCATTTTGGAGCATCTTCAGGGCTATGCTAGTTGGAGCTGTGGGAAGGGGAGGGGGGAAGATAGAGATCGCTGGGGACTTGTAGCCAAAATAACATTCTTTCTCCTGGGAACCAAGGACGTTCTCAACAGGTGCTGGGAAGGCATGGATTGAAATCAACCGGGGTTGGGGTTGTGACCGGGTTGGACCATGTGATGGACATGTGGATTGGGGGAAAGGAACTTTGATTTTTAATCTGGGTGGGGAAAACCGCGGGACCTTCAGAGTTGGCTTTTCACCTGATGTGCCTAGATGACACGCCTAATAAATCTGTACTTTGAGGAACACCTTGGCCTCAGAGGCTTGGTTTGCATTGGGTCTGTTACTTGGAACCCCTGACATCGTGTCTATGTCAAACCTCTATCGGAGAAGATTCCTGGAATGTGGACCGTCCCAGAAGCATTGCCGTAATTCTATTATTTGCTCCTGAGAATGCTCAGGAAGATAAATCTATCTCAGCATCTACTTCTGTCCTACAATCGCAGCATCATTGAGAGTGTCCTGACATACGGCATTCTTGCATGGTATGGGAGCAGCTCTGTAGCAGACAAAAAAGCTCTACGGAGAATCATTAAAACTGCCCAGAATGTCATCGGGCTCCAGCTACCAGCCCTGGACGACATCTTCGAATCTTGCTATTTGAGGAAGTTGCATAACATTCTCAGAGACTCTTCCCATCCTGCTTACAATCTTTTTGGACTGTTGCCTTCTGGCAGAAGATACAGAACAATTAAAACTCGGACCACACGTTTTCTGAATAGTTTTTATCCCAGAGCTATAATTGCACTCCACAATGAAGTAAAGGGCCACCATCAGTGAGCTGTTGGACAGCATTACTTGGTCTGTTGTGTGGATGTTTGGGTGGTTTAGGGGTGGAGAATTGTGGTGGGTGGGAGTGTGTTTGAGGATTGTTATGTGTGTTGGACCTGGTCTTTGGGTGTTAAGTGAATTTCGTTGTATGGGTATATTGTGTATACATGTCCAATGACAATAAAGCTATTTATTTATTTATTATTTCGAAGAGGAGGAGAAAAAAAAGGTGTTTTATTTTGCTTACAAATTAGCACGGAGCAATCCACACACAATTGCAAATAATTAATACAGCCTTGTCTCTTCCCTCCCAGGATCCAAACCATTGCGATTTCTGGAGGACAAAGAAGACCAGATTTTAAACTTCTGGACGCCCCACCTGCTATCCATTAGGCTTATTCAATTAAGGCTGGCAACAGATTGCAACGGAGATGGAACCGAGGGGTAAAAGAAGGAAAAACTAGCTGGTTTCTGAATCTGAAAAGGGAATTTTTGACTGAGCGGCTTTTGAACAGCAGTTTGCTCATCATCTTGCAGATTCTGTAAAAGCAAATAAATAAATAAATAAATTTCTAGGCACTCCAACAAAGCAGCTGTTCAGGATGCCCACCTCCTAAATCCACCAAGGTTTTTTTTTTTTTCTACCACCGAAAATTAGTCATGATTGAGGCCTTGAGACAGAAAAAAAAAATCAATTCCCCATCCAAGTTATGTCCACCAGGTTTTATCCATAAATCCATCTCTTAAATTAACCCAAACGTCTTGTTTTTAAATACACGCGTAGTGCTTTTGAAAATATTTACGTTCGGTTAAGCTCCGTATTTAAATCTGTATTTTCTCTCTCCACAAAGTCACGGAGACGTTTGGACAAACCAAGAACCTTCTCCGGCAATGGCCTTTCAGACGTGTTGAAATGAGAAATCCCAGAATTCTCCGCCAGGGTGGAGCCGATGGTCAGATTAAATGAGTGGAATTGGTAATAGGTGCGGCGATATTTTTTTTTTGCGCTGAAGTGTAACCGCATGGAAACGGGTTTCTTTGAAAAAGCATCCCTGTTTCTCCAGAAACAGAGCCTTGGTAGCACAGTGGGCTAATGCACTGTTATTAACATCTGCTGCTTGCAATTACTGCAAGTTCGAATCTCGCCAGGCTCAAGGTTGACTCAGCCTTCCATCCTTTCAAAGGTAGGTAAAATGAGGACCCAGATTGTGGGGGCAATAAGCTGACTTTGTATAAATATACAAAAGGATGAAGGCTATTGCTTAATGCATTGTAAACCGCCCTGAGTCTCCGGAGAAGGGCGGCATATAAATTAAAGCAAAAAAAAAAGAAAGAAGAAGAAGCGTCAGGGAAGAGATATACGTAGTCCTCGACTTATGACCACAATGGAGTCCAAAATACCTGTTGCTAAAGGAGACAGCTGTTCAGTGAGTTTTGCCCCGTTTTACAAGCTTTTCTCACCACAAATGTTGAGTGAATCACCGCAGTTATTAAGTTAGGAACACGGTTCTTAAGTGAATCTGGCTTCCCAGTTGATTTTGAAGGTCACAAAAGGAGATTGCGTGACCCCGGGACACTGCAACCGTCATAAATAGGAGTCAGTCGGCAGGCATCTAAATTTTGATCACATGACCAACAGTCATAAGTGTGAAAAATGGTCGTAAATCACTTTTTTCAGTGCCATTGTAGCTTCAAACGGTTACTAAATGAACTGTTGTAAGTCAAGGACTACTTGTACTCCAACAAATATTAAAATGAGTGGAAAGGCCTCTACTGAGATCGCAACTGCCATACATACAGAGAATAATCCAACTGAAAAATCTGTTTCCTCACCTTCTAACATAATCCATTGCAAAGATTTTGGATTTCTGTTTTGTCATCCAATCATTTCTGACATTCTCAATCTTCAGCTGTCATAAACTTCCTTCCCACAGTTCATTTATTTATTTATTTATTATTTGTTATCCCATCTTTATTATTTTTATAAATAACACCAAGTGGTGAGTATGTTTAATACACCTTCCTTCTCCAATTTCCCCCACAATAACCCTGTGAGGTGGGTTCGGCTGAGAAAGAGGGAGTGGCCCAAAGTCACCCAATCAGCTTTCTTGCCTAAGATGGGACTAGAACTCACCGTCTCCTGGTGATTGGCCGAAAGTCATCCAGTTGCCTCTCATGTCTAAGATGCAAGGGTGAAATGCTCCCGGATCGGACCGGACCGCCCGATCCGGTAGCGATTTTTCCCTGTGGTTCGGCGATCTGGTAGCGATCGCCTCCCGGGTGTCATTACTTCCTTGTTTTAGCGCGTGCGCTTCCAAACTGGTAAGGAAGGTAAGTAGATTTCACCCCTGCTAAGATGGGACTAGAACTCACTGTCTCCTGGTGATTGGCCCAAAGTCACCCAATCAGCTTTCTTGCCTAAGATGGGATTAGAACTCATTGTCTCTTGTGATTGGCCAAAAGTCACCAAGCTGGCTTTCATGGATAAAGCAGGACTAGAACTCACCATCTCCTGGTGATTGGCCCAAAGTCACCCAGTCAGCTTTCTTGCCTAAAATGGGACTAGAATTCATCATCTCCTGGTGATTGGCCGAAAGTCACCAAGCTGGCTTTCATGGATAAGGCAGGACTAGAACTCACCATCTCCCAGTTTCTAGCCTGGTGCCTTAACCACTAGACCAAACTGGCTCTTACACGCAGCATGAAAACCCAACCGGCTTTTCTTAATTCACTTTGTTTTTCTTCAAAAGTTATCCTCTGCAACCGAGCCAGAAGAACTCACACACGTTGAAAGAACATGCTCTAGCCTTCCCCACTTCCCAACAGAGAAAATATTTCATATTTCCCTTTTTTTAAAAAAAATATATTATTTATACAAGGTAGCAGTAGCCTGAGATATAAATCTTGCTCCTTTCCTATCCTTTTCGTCACTGCATGAGGGAAGCGAAAAGCAAAGATGAAACACTGTGCAAATAAACTGTAAATTCAAGGCGGGTGCCTGTCGGACGGAACGCTACCGGGCTTGAGGTGAGGGATAAACATGTAATGAGGAAAGCATCTGCCGGAGAAGCAAAGATTTGGTGAGTCAGGAGTAATTCAAACAATACCTAGGAGCCGCAGGAAGCGTTCCAATCCTCCAGGATCAGACCCGGAGATTCAAGATAAAGTTAGTAGCTAAAGCAGGATACCACACACATAGGAGCACGACGTGCATGGCTGCAATATCTGTAAAGGATGGCCAGTAAATTCAAGATGGCAGCTGCAACAGTGCTTTGGTCACTTCTCATCTTGGCTACAGCAACACGCTGTTCATGGGACTGCCATAGGAGATGACGAGGCTGAGCCCGAGGGAGGAGTGAAAAGCGTCATCAGCCTCGAGTCCCTTCGCGCCCACAAGGGATCTAAGTCCAGCTCCACCTTAAATTCCATTGACTCCATAGTAAAGGTAAGTAGAACCTACCTGTGATAACCACCCCACTCTGGGGCCAGCCCATTTGCTGGTTTTCCGAACTACTCAAAATTTCCGCTACCAGGACTAAAATCCACAAATGGTTGGAAAAAAATGACAAAGAAACATATTGACTTTAAACCAGAGATATTTTTATTGGGGATTTTACCAGAAATACACAATAGAGAAATAGGATATTTAATTGTGAATGTTTTAACGGCAGCTAGAATTGTATTTGCTAGAAATTGGAAAGGTGAGAAGATACCCACGGATGACGACGTTATCAAGAAAATTTTGGAGTGTGCTGAAATGAGTAAATTGACATTTGAAATGAGGGAACAAGAAGATAAACAATATTATTTGATATGGGACTTATTTTATGAATGGTTAGACAAGAAAGAATGGAAATGAAATATGAACTATGAAATGGATAAGATAATAAAACATATAAAGGGTTTCCCCCCCCCTTATAGAGGACAATTTACTGTTAAATAATTGGTAAATGAGAATAATAATGTAATAAACTGTTAAATAAGAAAATGTTGGAGAGAGGATTAAGCACAAAAGATTTGTAACCAATCAATACACTTTCTGTAATTGTAATGGATAATAATTGTTTTATGTTTTAAGTTTTGTTTAAAAATAAAAAAAAATCCCCCCCCCCAAAAAAAAAATTCCGGTTCTCCGAACTGCTCAAAATTTCCACTACTGGTTCTCCGGAACCTGTCAGAACCTGCTGGATTTCACCCCTGCCCCCTCCCCAGTTTCTAACGAGAAGGTCTTCAATTCTCCAGGACCTCACGTGGAGAATCTCCTCGGTGTTTTCCCGATTCTCCATCTTGCACATCCCCGAAAGACAGTTACCGACGGAGGACAAAGAACGGACATGCAAACCTGGACGTGCTTAGGATGAAATTTCGTTTTTGCTACTTCCCCCTTCACACAACCCTCCTCTGATGTATTATTCACTAGCATTGGAAGCAACGTTTATTATTGCATCCAGGATTTACCATTCCCACCAGCTGGGCTTTCTGTAAAAAAAAAAAAACAACAGTGGTGAGGAGCGCCAATGAAATCAGATGATGAATGAATATTCAGCAAGGGGAAGGAAATGCACGGTCCTAAAACAACTTGTGCAGTGACAAAGGAACAAAGGGAAGCTGTTTTATTGACAAGCAATATCCAGGAAGCTCCTGAAATTAAAGAGCTTTAGATGTCAACTGGTAGCTGTGAGGAGAGACACTCTTGTCTTGGGGTAGTATTCTAAAAAGTCCAAATTCTTGCATTACAGGGAACAAAGCAGTGGTGAAATGCAAAAAATTTTCTTACCGGTTCTGTGAGCATGGCTTGGTGGGCGTGGCTTGGTGGCGGTCATGTGACTGGCTGGGCATGGCCAACCTTTTTTTTTTAGCCTTTTTTTTACTACCTTTCGCCCGAACTGATAGTAAAAAAAATGCTTTACATTTTTTTTAAAAAAAAAAGGTTCCGATGATCGCGTGGCACAGCTATGATCGTCGGAACTATTTTTAAAAACTTTTTAAAAGCATATTTTACTACCGGTCTGGGCAAACCGGCTTGAACCAGTAGCATTTCATCCCTAGAATAAAGGTATCTACCCCCACATTCTTTCTCCTTTTAATGAGGCTGTTTTATTTTATTGAGAGAGCCAGTCTAGTGTAGAGGTAAAGATATCAGACTAGAAAGGGGGCGTGGCCAGGGTGGGTGTGGCCAGCTCGATGTCACTCGTGTCAGGGGCACCTGTGGTGGCCCACCAAGCCATGCCCACAGAACCGGTAGTAAAAAAAATTGAATTCCACCACTGCCTCAGAGCCCTCTTTCAGCCTCGATTTGGTCAGGGCGAGCATAGTTTTTTCATATGTTTCTTTAACCCCTAGCACAGGAGTTCTCCTATCCTGAGACCCTCTGACTTCCTAAAATGATAAATGATTTGCGTGTCTCCCATAAATCAAAGTAATGCTTTTTGTGGAGGTGGATCCAAAGGTAAACATGGAAGAAACTTTTAATAATTACCTTTTAATCTATGTATCACCGGGGAGTCTCCAACTTTCCAGAATCACAGCTGCAAACGGTGGGGCTTGTTCGGGGAATAAAAACAGTTTTGACAGCACCACCCCTCCCCATCCTGCCTGTTCAGGGTTGATCAGGTTTAAAATAAATCAGTGATCTCCAGGGATCCCGATATGCCGTTTGAGAGCCTCTGTTCTAGCAAAATACCTTCAAATACCTTGATTTGATTTGAAGGTATAAGGGACGCGGTAGCTCAGTGGCTAAGACGCTGAGCTTCTCGATCGAAAGGTCGGCAGTTCAGCGGTTCGAATCCCTAGTGCTGCGTAACGGGGTGAGTTCCCGTTACTTGTCCCAACTTCTGCCAACCTAGCAATTCGAAAGCACGTCAAAAACGCAAGTAGAAAAATAGAGACCACCTTTGGTGGGAAGGTAACAGTGTTCTGTGCGCTTTTGGCGTTGAGTCATGCCAGCCACATGACCACGGAGTCATCTTCGGACAGCGCTGGCTCTTCGGCTTTGAAACGGAGATGAGCACCGCCCCCTAGAGTCAGGAACGACTAACACATATGTGTGAGGGGAACCTTTACCTTTACCCTGAAGGTATTTTGGAACTACAGTTTCTCAGAATTTTCCAGAATCAGTACGGTCACGACAGTTTTCGGGAAATATCTGGAGAAAAGATGTAGCGAGCTGCTGCAGAAAAAATTGGTGAAGACTTCCCCCTGTGGTCTGCTGGGACTTGGAATGGGCACTCTCCAACTATGCAATGACTCAATCCTGACTCAGTGCAAGAGGGAGAAAGGAGCTACTGTACTGTATATAGCTGGAGCAGTTTACATCATTTAAAACCCACCGTTTCATGAATGTCAAAAATGGGAAGAATGAAGCATCCCAGGAAGATCAGTATGGCAGTTAAGATCAAAACATTTATATATATATATATATATATATATATATATATATATATATATATATATATATATATATGTAGGTCTTTGGTTATTCGGGTCTTCTCCCACGTAAAATTGGAAGTGTCTTGGCGACGTTTCGACGAAGTCTCATTCGTCATCTTCAGGCTGGTGTTCTCGGCTTCGTGCTTCCAGGAGCAATGGAAGCACGAAGCCGAGAACACCAGCCTGAAGATGACGAATGAGACTTCGTCGAAACGTCGCCAAGACACTTCCAATTTTACGTGGGAGAAGACCCGAATAACCAAAGACCTACATACAAACACCCGCGAAAACCTGAGAAAACAAATATATATATATATATATATATATATATATATATATATATATATATATATATATATATATATATCTGTCGCATGCAAAGAATGACTGTCAAAGAATCACCTGAGCTTTATGTGATTGAGGTATTCCATAATCGGATGTAACCACGGAGAAAGACTTCCCCACAGCTTCTCAGATAGGATTTCATCCTAGATGGGACACCAGCCTTCTAATAGTCAGGATACAGTGGTGGGATTCAGCCAATTCTATCCGGTTCGGGCAAACCAGTAGCTGCAGGAGGCTCCGCTCACTCGTCCGGATGTCATCACATCCCGGTTTTTTTTTAAATCAAGTTTTATTGATTTTCCCCCCCACATTCACCCGCATCTTTTTTTGAACAGAGTATTGGCCATTTCTTATACAATATTTCAAGTTCAAATACATTTTTACTCAATTACAATTTTTGCCAAAATCTTCCTTTTTTCCCTATTTTTTCTTTAATTCACATCTCAATATTTCTATATTTATTTATATAAACAACATCTTCATTCGCTCCCAAATTCTAATTTTCCTGTTTGTTCACATTTATTCTCTTTTATTTTTTTTAACAATTTCTTCTTTATCTTCATATATTCATACCTGTGTTCGGAGTTGCCTTTCTTCCCTTTCCTCTTTTTCGTTATACAGCAATCTTTCTTCTCAGTCTCTTCCCTCTCCCTCTCTTCCTTCCTTCTTACTTTCTTTCCCTCTTCTCCTTACTACCTCCCCTTCCTTTCTCCTTCTTCTCCTTTCTTCCTCCCTGACTAACCCTCTCTCCTACTCTGATTTCCCCTCCCTCCCTTCCTCCCCTCTCTTCCATCCCTCTCTCTCCTTCCCTTCTCTCCCATCTCTCTACTTCTTCTTCCATCTCTCTCTATTGCTGTATAGAGTTTCAATTTAACATTCCCGTTTTTGACGCTCTGAGCATTCGCACACGCTCACATTTGCAAACTGGTAGCGAAGGTAAGTGCATACCTCCCCTGGCAGGATGATACCTCAAGAGAAGTCATGTTATAAGTTCAGAAGCAGCTGAAAGACATACCCATCCGGTCGAAGTTGAATATGTATGTCAATTATGTGATCCAGTGACCTGTGAGTAAAGATAGCAATAGGTAGAGAATATTTATAGCTTAGGGTTGAAACGTGAGGTCCTAGGTTCGGGATAGTGAACCTTTTTGGCCCAAACTAGAATGTGCGCACGCGTATGCATGCACATGTGCTGGACAGTGGTGGGTTTCAAATTTTTTGACTACCGGTTCTGGGGGGGGGCTTGGTGGGTGTGGCTTGGTGGGCATGGCAGGGGAAGGTTACTGCAAAATCCCCATTTCCCCCCAATCAGCTGGGACTCGGGAGGCAGAGAATAGATAAGGACAGGGCCAGTCAGAGGTGGTATTTACCGGTTCTCCGAACTACTCAAAATTTCCGCTACCGGTTCTCCAGAACTGGTCAGAACCTGCTGAAACCCGCCTCTGGTGCTGGAGCGCCAGAAACCCGAAGACCAGGTGGCCAGCACACACATGCCTATTATACTCCAATGTTAGACAGCTGAAATGAAGAAGAAATAAGGAACCTGGGCTTGTTTTTGTACATGGGTGAAAGGACTACAAATTTCATTCGGACACTGAAAACTAAGTCCTAGACTGAGATGCATTTCAAAATGCCCTGTTCTCATTTGATGGTCACCTACTTTGCACAGGATTCAGCGGTGAGTTCAGCTGGTCTTCGGGTTTCCGACGTTCTGGCTCATGCAAAGACCAGCTGGTCGGCATGCATGCGTGCGCCGGAAACCAGAAAAGCAGCTGGCAACGGTGTGTGTGCCCACAGAGCGGGCTTTGTGTGCCACCTCTGGCACGTGTGCCATAGATTCGCCATCACGGTCATTGGTGGGTTGCCCCCGGTTCGCACCAGTTCTATAGAACTGGTAGTAAAACCAGTGGGAGGCCCCGCCCACCGACCCCGACATCATCAAAACGCTTCTGCGCATGCACAGAAGGGTGCGGCTGAGCGAAGCAAGTGCGTGCGCGGCCCCGCTGCGAACCGGTAGTAAAGGTAAGTAGAACCCACCCCTGATCAGAGGTGCTCTCTGAGCTGGATTGTTTTCTTGTAGACGTTTAATTACCAAACTATGTAACATTATCAATACTAGAAGGGCTTGCTGTCTTGATATATACAAGTGGCTTGCCTGTTGGGGTTGTTGGAAGTTTTGTTGGTGGTTCCTTGATTAGGCTGTTGTTTTATGTTTTTTTTTACTTGAGTTGATAGTTTCTGCATCGGGGTATAGTTTATCACTTGAATGTAATTTACTGTTAATCTTCGTCTTAATCTCTGCTTATCTGAGGGTTGATCACCGGCAAGGAGGTGTTTCAATCTTTTTGTTTCCTTTTGGCTCTTTCTTTTGAATGGCATGTAAAGGCAGCATTTCAGGACCCACACTCTCTATATAAATGACCTTTGTGATCATATTATAAGCAACTGCGTTCTCCTTGCGGATGATGTAAAACTATTCACCGCCACTGACAATGCTGCTACTCTACAAAAAGGCCTCGACTATGTGTCAGAATGGTCGAACAATTGGCAACTCCGAATCGCAACCAACAAATGCTCTGTCTTACACATCGGCAAAAAGAAATCAGAACACAAAATACAAGCTGGATGGATACGACCTAACAGATGACCCTCACTCTGTCAAACACCTTGGAGTACTCATCTCAAAGGATCTAAGTGCCAGAGCTCACTGTAACAGCATTGCTGAAAAAGCATTAAGAGTTGTTAACCTAATCTTGCATAGTTTCTTCTCCGGTAATATTGAACTGAAAACTAGGGCATACAAAACTTTTGCCAAACCAGTTCTCGAATACAGCTCATCCGTCTGTTACCCGGACTGCATATCAGACATTAATACAATCGAACGAGTCCAGAGGTATTTCACGAGAAGAGTCCTCCACTCCTCTGCTTGCAACAAAATACCTTATGCTACCAGACTTGAAATTTTGGGCTTAGACAACTTAGAACTTCGCCGTCTTCGCTCTGACCTAAGCGTAGTACATAAAATCATCTGCTACAATGTCCTACCAGTCAATGAATACTTCAGCTTCAACCACAACAATACACGAGCACACAATAGATACAAACTTATGGTAAACCAATTCAAACCAGACTGCAGAAAATACAACTTCAGTAACAGAGTGGTCAACGCCTGGAATGCACTACCTGACTCTGTGGTTCCTTCCCCAAATCCCCAAAACTTTAACCTTAGGCTGTCTACCGTAGACCTGACCCCATTCCTAAGAGGTCTGTAAGGGGCGTGCATAAGCGCACCAATATGCCTACCATCCCTGTCCTAATGTTTTCTTTTATTCGTATCCTTTTCATGTATTTATAATTATGTTTACACTTGTATCTGTCATAAAATACATGCTTGATGAAATAAATATTGTCTATCTCGATGGGCCTGTTGATGGCTGATGCCAGGAATTCCAGGAATTCTCTAGCATTTTTAGACTTGGCTTCATCTAAGACGCTCACAGTTTCCCGGTTGAAACTATGGTGAAAGTCTGTCCATGTGTAAAAAGACGATTAGGCCTTGCATGTCTGCCTTGGGCCTTTAGACAATGTCCTTGTGTACGGGTATGGCTTAGCAATGTGTATGGGTAAACTTTAACCGAGATATGGCTTCTTCCATCTCTAATCAGCAATGGAGACAGTTAATCTTGGTGCATTCACTGCCTGGCTCTGGTCTAGGGTGATAATCCTAGGTTCTTCCTTGTGTGGGAAAGACCATTGATTACCAATCTGCAAATGTCATTAAATGCAGATAATACTTGCGGAGTTGTTAGGAGTGACATCGTGACGTTCCCAGTTCTGCTTTTGGGAGATAGGGAACACTGGCGGGTGGAGGGGAAACAGATCTACTAATTCTACATATCCTTCTAGTTAGTAGACTGGTAAAAGAAATATAAAGGTAAAGGTAAAGGTTCCCCTCGCACATATGTGCTATTTGGTCCTGACTCTAGGGGGCGGTGCTCATCTCCGTTTCAAAGCCAAAGAGCCAGTGCTGTCCGAAGACGTCTCCGTGGTCATTGTGGCCGGCATGACTAAATGCCAAAGGTGCATGGAACGCTGTTACCTTTTTTTATTATTATTATTTATTTATTTATTTATTTTTATATGCCACTCTTCTCCGGAGACTCAGGGCGGCTTACAATGCGTTAAGCAATAGCCTTCATACTTTTGTATATTTTTATACAAAGTCAGCTTATTGCCCCCACAATCTGCGTCCTCATTTCACCTACCTTAGAAAGGATGGAAGGCTGAGTCGACCTTGAGCCTGGTGAGAATTGAACTCGCAGTAATTGCAGGCAGCTGGATGTTAAATGCTGCCTTAGTAGGAGGCATTAGCCTCCTACGCCACTCAGGCTCCTTCCCACCAAAGGAGGTCCCTATTTTTCTACTTGCATTTTTTTTTACGTGCTTTCGAACTGCTAGGTTGGCAGAAGCTGGGACAAGTAACGGGAGTTCACCCCGTTACGCGGCACTAGGGATTCAAATCGCTGAACTGCCGACCTTTTGATCGACAAGCTCAGCGTCTTAGCCACTGAGCCACCGCGTCCCTCTTAAAAGAAATATATCTCCCTATAAAAACCTATCCATTCTTCCTTTCACAAGGATGTCTTCAGATTTTCAATCATTTTTTTCCTTCATTTACCTCCATGTTGTTTTGATCCTAAGGAAAATGGTTAAGGATATATGAGTTTTTATTTCATTTATTTATTTTAGATTTTTTTAAAAAAAAAATTCTACCTTTATTATCTTTATAAATAACTCAACAATGAACATACATACATGTATAAATGGAGGGACCGCACTAAAACCAAAATTGCTTATAACTACCTTCTCCTATAAAAGCTGTGGGAGAATTCATTTAATTCATATTTAAATGCAGCAAGTGTTAATTCATATCCGCATTCAACAATTGTTGCTGAGTTCACGCATGTGACTCAAAATTCAGTTATTCCTTAATTTTACATGCAGCTTTCATTGTCTTACAAAAAAAAAAAATTCTACATAGACTAGATAAATGTCTAGCAGATATGCATATGCAGTAATGAAAACCATGCACAGAATTAATTATGTCAGGGGAAACAGATTGGGTTTCTTAGGCAAAATTTTAAAAAAAGTTGGTGGGAGAGATTGCCTTCAAACACCTAGGAAATTTTGTTTCATGTGTATTTTGTTTGAAAAAAAATTAGTGTTCCATGCACCTTTGGCGTTTAGTCAGAGTGCGGCCGCGCGGGTGGTAATGGGAGCGACATGGCGCTCCCAAGTAACACCTCTCCTGCGCGAGCTGCACTGACTCCCGGCGGTCTTCCGGGTGCGCTTCAAGGTTTTGGTTACCACCTTTAAAGCGCTCCATGGCTTAGGACCTGATTATCTACGGGACCACCTACTACCACCAATAGCCTCCCACCGGCCAGTACGCTCTCATAGAGAGGGACTCCTCCGGGTGCCGTCAACCAAACAGTGTCGACTGGCAGCCCCTAGGGGGAGAGCCTTCTCTGTGGGGGCACCTACCGTCTGGAATGAGCTCCCCCCGGAGATACGGAGGATCCCGGATCTGCGCACCTTCCTCTGCGCTGTGAAGACCTTTTTATTCCATCAGGCGGGCTTGGCCTAATCTCTTCCCTTTTTTAAATATGTAAATTTTAATCTGTTTTTAAATTATCGGGGTGTTTTAATCTGTCTGGGCCAAAATGATTTAATTTGATTTTATCTGGTTTTTTAAATTTTTTGTATCTATGTATTTTATTGTTTGGCTGTTCACCGCCCTGAGTCCTTCGGTAGTAGGGCGGTATACAAATCAAATAAACTAAACTAAACTAAACTAAACTAAACTAGTCATGCCAGCCACATGACCACAGAGACGTCTTCGGACAGCGCTGACTCTTTGGCTTTGAAATGGAGATGAGCACCACCCCCTAGAGTCGGGAATGACTAGCACATGTGCGAGGGGAACCTTTACCTTTTATTATTACTTCGTGATTAATATTGATATGTTTATTATGAGTATTGTGATGATTATTGTTGTGTTTCTATTTAAAACCAACTGTGCACAGACAACATGCTTTTCAGATGGATATGGAATTTTTTATTCTTATCAAAAAAATATATGTATCAATAAAACATATATTTAAAAAAGAGAGACAGAACGTTTCGGATCGACAGCAGCAATGCTGTTTCTAATATTTCATAATTTGCTTTCATTTCGGGGAGTTCATGATCATTCGGTGACACCCCCAGAGGCCAACTCTGAAGAGACCCAAAATATTTTCAACCAGGGATAAGATCTGCCTTACAGAGTGGATTATACGAGACTTATGAGAGCGTAACTGGGTTACAGATAGTTACTTACGGATATATGGATATCATTTTACAGACATGGCTGCGTTCCTCTGATCAAACCTGGCTCTGCTTCCAATAATTGAGAACATGTGTGGAATCTCGATGGCGAAGGCAATCCCTACTGTACGAAGAAAGAGAAATTGTTTTGAGTACCTCCTCGCCAGAGATTTCTTCCCCACATTCCTGAAGAGGGAGGGGATGCCCAGCTCCTAACACTTCCAAGCTGTAAGCATCCCAACGTCAACAGCGCAAAGGCTGAAGATTCTGAAAAATGAAGACTCATATTAGAACACAGAAAGTGCCCACAGCTGCTAAACGTTTCTTACCATAAACAGGGATTTAAAGCATTTGGATTGGGCATACCTCCGAGATTGCTTAGTTCCTTTTAGTGGATTAGGGTCATTGTTATGCAAAATTGCCGTAACAACGCCATCCTAGGAGAGGTCTAATCTCTCCCGGATTAATGCATCTAATAACCGAGGTCACCCAAGTTCCACTACACAGAGACCTTTCATTTCCCTGACATTAAAACGCGACACAATTAATCGTAGCGATGGCCCTTTTTTTAAAAAAAAAAAATCTTTTCATTGCAAAATGAAAGGATAGGAAATGATTAAAATAGGACCCGAATCAGCCAGAAGTTCCCAAATTCAACATGTTTCTTCTCACGGTCAGATGCCTACAGAATACTAATCAAATAGGACACGGAAATCAACCATTCAGTAACTTCTCTTACATGCTAGCCATTGGTGTGACCTGGTATATACACCTTACTAGCATGAGTAAAGCATGAGTTAACCGCAATTGGCCACATTTGTACAAGCACATTAAACTACTGCAACGCTCTCTACATGGGGTTCCCCTTGAGGAGCACCCGGAGGCTCCAACTGGCGCAGAGTGCGGCCGCGGGGGTGGTTATGGGAGCGACATGGCGTTCCCATGTAACACCTCTCCTGCGCGAGCTGCACTGTCTCCCGGTGGTCTTCCGTGTGCGCTTCAAGGTCCTGGTTACCACCTTTAGAGCACTCCATGGCTTAGGACCTGGTTATCTTCGGAACCGCCTGCTGCCACCAGTAGCCTCCCACCGGCCAGTCTGCTCTCATAGAGAGGGGCTCCTCAGGGTGCCGTCGGCCAAACAATGTCGACTGGCAGCCCCCAGGGGGAGAGCCTTCTCTGTGGGGGCACCTACTATCTGGAATGCGCTCTCCCCGGAGATACGGAGGATCCCAGATCTGCGCACCTTCCGCAGCACTCTCAAGACCTTTTTATTCCATCAGGCTGGCCTGGCCTAATTTTTCCCTTTTTTCCTTTTTAAAACGCAAATTTTAATTCATTTTTAATTGATTGGGGTGTTTTAAATCTGTCTTCGGCCAAATTGTTTAATTCGGTTTTATTCTGTTTTTAAATTTTGTATTTATGTGTTTTTATCTTGTGGCTGTTCACTGCCTGGAGTCCTTCGGGAGTAGGGCGGTATATAAATCAAATAAACTAAACTAAACTAAACTAGAAACCATAGTTTACAGACCACATGGATGGGTTTCAAAAGTCCACTATTTTAGAGATTAGCAAAGTAAAAGTAAGGTTCTACATTTAGGCAAGAAAAAGAAAATGCACAGGTACTGTATATGTGGTACCTTGCTCAATAGTAGTAAATGTGAGAGGGATCTTGGAGTCCTAGTGGACAACCATTTAGATATGAGCCAGCCATGTGCAGCAGCTGCCGAAAAAGACAACACAGTTCTGGGCTGCATAAACAGAGGGATAGAATCAAGATCACGTGAAGGGTTAATACCACTTTATAAGGCCTTGGTAAGGCCACACTTGGAATCCTGCATCCAGTTTTGGTTGCCACGATGTAAAAAAGATGTGGAGACTCTAGAAAGAGTGCAGAGAAGAGCAACAAAGAGGATTAGGGGACTGGAGGTGAAAACAGATGAAGAACGATTGTTGGAACTGGGTATGTCTAGTTTAATGAAAAGAAGGACCAGGGAAGACATGATAGCAGTGTTCCAGTATCTCAGGGGCTGCCCCAAAGAAGAGGAAGTCAAGTTATTCTCCAAAGCACCTGAGGGTAAAACAAGAAGCAATGGGTGGAAACTAATCAAGGAGAAAAGCAACTTAGAACTAAGGAGGAATTTCCTGACAGAACAATTAATAAGTGGAACAACTTGCCTCCAGAAGTTGTGAATGCTCCAACACTGGAAACTTTAGAAGATGTTGGATAACCATTTCTCTGAAGTGGTGTAGGGTTTCCTGCCTGGGCAGGAGGTTGGACTAGAAGACCTCCAAGGTCCCTTCCAACTCTGCTATTCTATTCTATTCCATTCTATTCCATTCCGTTCCGTTCCGTTCCATTCCATTCCATTCCATTCCATTCCATTCCATTCCATTCCATTCCATTCCATTCCATTCCATTCTATTCTATTCTATTCTATTCTATTCTATTCTATTCTTCATCTTTTAGCAGGTTCTAGGAACACAACCACATTTTCTGTACCTAAAAATTGCTATTCTTGTTAAGTAACCTGGTTTAATATCATCATCATATTTTTATTATCATCAATAATGTTTGTTAATAGACACTATTTTTCATGAGGGAGGAATCACAACTACTCACCAGCAACCATTTTAAAATGCAAAGTAACTAATCAAATCAATGACATCATAAATTAATAATAGAAATACAAGCTAAAACAATATTAGAGTCATTGACATAAGAGATATCTGAGCTGCTCTAAATAAAGTCTCAATTAAAAGCACAAGAAGCAGAATTAAGAGGTTGGGGGCTATTATTAGCAATTAAATAGATGGCTCTTTTCTTTCTCTTTATTTGCAGATTGCTTTTTCCAAATAGGCCACAGTTAGTCTAGTGATTGCCTTGAGCCTGCCAAACTGAGGTTCATTTATCATATACAGTAATATGGCACATCAGTCAAGGAAATCGGGGGGAGGGGGGAACTGTTTTGCCTCTCCTGATTTGCCCATAAGAGGAAAACAATGTTGGAACTGTCAACCTTGAAGCTGACCTGACCAAAGTCATCTTGGAGCTTCAGTGTTGCCACATTGGAGCTGAGGGGATCGGGAGGGGGGGATTTCAGATAGCTGGGATTTTGTAGCCAAAACAAAATACATCCTCTTGGGAACCAAGGACATTCTCACACTTGGTAGGAGGAAGGCGGAGTGATGTCACCGGGCAACCAGACGGAGTTGTGATTGGACCATGGGATTGATTGTTCTGAGAAAGTGAAAAACTTTTGCTTTTAATTACCGTATTTTTCGGAGTATTAGATGCACCTACCTTTTTTGGTGAGGAAAAGAAGAACATTGGACATTGGAGGTATTCTAATCCAGCCCACTGCTGAAGCCTATACCAGCGATGGCGAACCTTTTCAGCACCGAGTGCCAATAAGGGAATGCACACGCGTCTGAGCCACAACCCGGAAGAGGAGCTGCCCACGGCGCATGCACGCGCCTGAAAATGAACTTCCAGTTTCAGCTACTGAACTTCCAGTTTCAGCCAGCTACTCTTCCAGGTTTCTGGCGTGCATGCTCATGCAGGAAAACGGAAGACCAGCTCTTCTAGTTTCCAGCACTGCCACATGCAAAAAGTCCAGCTGATCATTGTGCACAGATGCACACCAGGAACCTGGAAGAGGAACGGGCGACGCCACGTCTGCCAGGCGACATGGCTCCTGTGCCACTTTGGGCACGTGTGCCTTAGGTTCACCATTACGGTAAGTCTTAGTGCTATTGCTAACTTTCTTCCTTTCCTTTCCTTTCCTTTCCTTTCCTTTCCTTTCCTTTCCTTTCCTTTCCTTCCTTCCTTCCTTCCTTCCTTCCTTCCTTCCTTCCTTCCTTCCTTCCTTCCTTCCTTCCTTCCTTCCTTCCTTCCTTCTAGATTGCAGTATTGCTGGTTAACTCTGCCCACGGCCAGCAGTTCGATCCTGATCAGCTCAAGATTGACTCAGCCTTCCATCCTTCTGAGGTGGGTAAAATGAGGACCCAGATTGTTGGGGGCAAATATGCGGACTCTGTAAACCGCTTAGAGAGGGCTGTAAAAGCACTGTGAAACGATATATAAGGGTAAGTGCTATTCCTTCCTTCCTTCCTTCCTTCCTTCCTTCCTTCCTTCCTTCCCTCCCTCCCTCCCTCCTTCCTTCCTTCCTTCCTTCCTTCCTTCCTTCCTTCCTTCCTTCCTTCCTTCCTTCCTTCCTTCCTTCCTTCCTTCCTTCCTTTCTTCTTTCCTTCCTTCCTCCTTCCTTCCTTCTAGAATGCAGTATTGCTGGTTAACTCTGCCCACTGTCAGCAGTTCGATCCTGATCAGCTCAAGATTGACTCAGCCTTCCATCCTTCTGAGGTGGGTAAAATGAGAACCCAGATTGTTGGGGGGGCAATAGGTTAACTCTGTAAACCGCTTAGAGAGGGCTGTGAAGCACTGTGAAGCAGTATATAAGTCTAAGTGCTATTGTTATTGCTATTGATTGTGTTGCCATTCCTAGTCACCTTTTGCTGTAATGAGAGGGGGGGGGGGAAAAAGAGTTGTGGGGGTTTTTTTTTATGTCGCAAAGGCTTTTGAATTTCATTCCTCTGGAATCTGAGACACATGGTTTTAATTTCCAGCTCAGGGTCTCCTGCCATGGCTAGAAGCAGCCTCCTCCTCCTGCCTTGTTCCTTCCAACCTCTGGCCCTGCAGGCGAAGCTCTCGCTGAGATTTGTTGCTACAACGGATCTCGCTGGGAGAGTTGGGGTAAAAGTTGAAGATCGGCAGGAGGGCTGCAATGCCCAAAACCAGACCAAATAGGTTGAAGTTCCCCATCCTCCCTCGTTGACATTAAAACCACCTCACCTAGTCAGAAGCAGTTAAGCAAAGTTGTTGAAGCATTTAATAACCGAATAATGGAGTTGGAAAGGTCCTTGGAGGTCTTCTAATCCAACCCAGAGGTAGGCTTCAAAAATTTAGGCAAGGGGTTCTCTACCCGGTTGCTGGGTGGGCGTGACCATGGTGGGCGTGGCCTAGTCGGCCTCCTGCACCAGAGCTGGGTGGGAGGTGTTTTTGCCCTCCCCGGGCTCTGGAGGCTTTCCTTGAGCCTCCAGGAGGGCGAAAATGTCCTCCCCAGGCACCGGAGGCCCTTCCCAAACTTCCGGTAGGCCCATTTTTCACCCTCCCTGAGCCTCCGCGCGCGCCCTGCACTTACCTGCATCCAAAATGGGCCACATGGGGATTCCTGGGAGGGGAGCGGAGGGGTGGGCGGGGCCAGCCAGGAGTGGGATTTGGGGGTTCTCCGAACTGCACAGAATCTTAGCTAGAGGTTCTCCTGAACCCCTGCGGACCCTGGTCCAACCTCCTGCTTGGACAGGAGGACCATTTCAGACAAGAGGCTCTCCAGGTTCTTCTTAAAAAAACTTCCAGTGTTGGAGCACCACAACTTCTGGAGACAAGTTGTTCCACTGGTTAATTGCTCTCACTGTCAGGAAATTTCTTTTTAGTTCTTGAAGGGTTTTCTCCTTGATTAGTTTTCCATCCGTCGCCTCTTGTCCTGCCTTCAGGTGCTTTGACCCCCTTTTCTTTGAAGCAGCCCTCAAATATTGGAACACTGCTATCATGTCACCCTGGTCCTTCTTTGCACTAAATTAGACATACCGAATTCCTGCAACCGTTCATCATATGTTTTACCCTCCAGTCCCCTAATCATCTTGGTTGCTCTTCTCTGCACTCTTTCAAGAGTCTCCACATCTTTTTTATAATACGGTGACCAAAATTGAATGCAATACTCCAAGTGTGGCCTTACTAAGGCTTTATAAAGTGGCACTTTATAAAACAGTACATTGCTTTCCTTCCTGCTTTTGTCCATTTGTCTCCCTTTTTCTTTCTCTTCAAGTGCTCCGGGCTCTCGTTTCCTTTTAAGTCCCTGTTTTGCAACAGCCATTGGCACTAGGGCATGGTATAGGCCCATCCACCAATGCTATAAATCAAGGCAAGGAGCTCTGATGGCTCAGCAGACTAATTAACATCCACTTGCATCAGCTGCCTGCAATTACTGCAAGTTCGAATCTCCCCAGGCTCAAGGTTGACTCAGCCTTCCATCCTTTCTAAGGTAGATAAAATGAGGACCCAGATTATGGGGGCAATAAGATGACTTTGTATAAATATACAAAAGGATGAAGGCTATTGCTTAATGCCTTGTAAGCCGCCCTGAGTCTCCGGAGAAGGGCGGCATATAAATCAAATTTAAAAAAGAAAAAAAAAAGGCCAAAAGAGAAAACTAAGCATAAAGTAAAATTTCCCTTAGAGGATGCGAGTGTTTTGGTTCACGGAAGGGTTCAAAATATGGCTCAGCGTTTGAAATGATCTTCTTTTCCTGCAGAGCAATAGAAGAACTCATGAGTCAAAAATGGAACTTCACGAGGGTCTTTTCTGGACTTCAAAGGTCCCAAAGGCTTTTTTTTTTTTTAATTTGATTTATATGCCGCCCTTCTCCGGAGACTCAGGGCGGCTTACAATTTGTTAAGCAATAGCCTTCATACTTTTGTATATTTATACAAAGTCAGCTTATTGCCCCCACAAACTGGGTCCTCAATTTACCTACCTTAGAAAGGATGGAAGGCTGAGTCAACCTTGAGCCTTGGCGAGATTCGAACCTGCAGTAATTGCAGACAGCTGGTCTTAATTACCAGCTTAATAACAGGGTGCCTTAGACCACTGTACTACCAAGGCTCTTTTAATGGCCGGATGCTCTTCCTGTCACCAATGCGGAGTTTTGTTCAGCAGATATATTCTCATTTGTGCCCAGAGAGAGAAATATCTGCCTCTACCTAGGATCGAACTCACAGCCTCCTGATTGTGAGGCGAGAGCTCCACCTCTAGGCCACTGCACCACTTCTCATGATAACCTCATATGAATCATGCTATTACCTGGCCGAACTCAATAACGGATGCCCATTAAATTACCTGTGTCATTTGCGGGATGATGTCCTGCCAGGTGTGCCCTGATTTGCCCACCTCCTCAAACGTTCATACTTCTGACCTGATTCTGCAGTGCCACCATCGTTAAATGAGAAGAATCGAGGGGAGGAATTCCGCAAAGACCTCAAAATGTGTGTGGCATTCAAAAATTGCAGGACTCAGGGCGGCTTACAATGCGTTAAGCAATAGCCTTCATCCTTTTGTATATTTATACAAAGTCAGCTTATTGCCCCCACAAACTGGGTCCTCAATTTACCTACCTTAGAAAGGATGGAAGGCTGAGTCAACCTTGAGCCTGGCGAGATTCGAACCTGCAGTAATTGCAGGCAGCTGGTCTTAATAACAGGGTGCTTTAGACCACTGTACTACCAAGGCTCTTTTGTTGACTGCCCTATCCTCAGCTTCAGTGGACACAGAAGAGTAAAAAAAAAAAGGAGGGGGGGGGAAACATTGCCATAGGAGGCAGTGAGTAGGAAGCAGTGATGGGGTGTTCAAATCAACATTTTGCCCAGCCTCCACCCGAACGTGGAAAAGTAAAGGATAAATGTAAAGTTTAATTGCAAATGGGAGGGAGGGAGAAAGGGAGCAAGGGAGGAAGGAGAGTGATGAAGGAAGGAAGGAAGGAAGGAAGGAAGGAAGGAAGGAAGGAAGGAAGGAAGGAAGGAAGGGGGGATAGAAGAAGGAAGGCAGTGGATGTGCTGGGTGGGCGTGGCCATGGTGGGCGTGGCCTAGTTGGCCTCCTGCACCAGGGCCGGGGGGGGAGGTGTTTTTGCCCTCTCCGGGCTCCGGAGGCTTTCCTTGAGCATCCAGGAGGGCGAAAACGGCCTCCCCAGACACCGGAGGCCCTCCGGAAGCCCTTCCCCAACTTCCGTTAGGTCCATTTTTCACCTTCCCCGAACCTCCACGCGTGCCCTGCACCCAAAACGGGCCACGTGGGGACTCCTGAGAGGGGGGGACGGGGCGGGGACGGACTAACCAGGAGTGGGATTTGGGGGTTCTCCGAACTGCACAGAATTTTAGCTAGAGGTTCTCCCGAACCCTTGCAAACTCCCAGCACTGCTCTGGTCACTATCTTGGGGTACAAGAACAGGACTCTAACGTGAACACATTAAAATTAGCATATCAAAGGCGTCCCCATCACATTGGAGTAAACGGAGTCAAAATCAGCCCTTCGTTTTTCTATCTTCCTCCGAAAACAGCAAACGGGCTTAATAAATGCAAGTCTTTTGACGAGGGCTCAAAATTTTAAAATAAAATGCACCCTTCTACACACACGTATGCACCTTCTTTTAAAAAAAAAAAAGAAAGAAAGAAAGAAAGGAAAAACCCAACTCACTGCTTTCTCTCATTATGTCTGGTTTTGCATTTTAATGCGCCTCGCTTTAAAACAGCTCTCATTGATATTCTGCTTCAGCCTGTGCTTGCCTGTATCTCATGGGGAATTTTGCTTCAGTTATTACTAAGTCTATAGCACAGCCTTCCCTTCCCTTCCCTCTTGGTAATTTCCTTCTCTGGTGGAAAACGGAGCCGATATTTCAGACATTGGGGCGGGGAGGAGGATAGAGTTGGGAAGGAGTCCTCGGAGTCTCGGCGGAGGGACTGCACCAGAATTTTATTTATTTGTTTATTTGTTTCTCTTATTAGACTTAGAAGCTGCTTGACTCCCAAATGACTTTGGCCAGCTTACATAAATGAAGGAGAGGGGGAAAAATAATTAAAAAAGCACATGTGAACCAGTGGTGGGATTCAAATTTTTTTTACTACCGGTTCTGTGGGCGTGGCTTGGTGGGTGTGGTATGGCTTGGTGGGTGTGGCAGAGGAAGGATACTGTAAAATCTCCATTCCCACCCCACTCCAGGGGAAGGATACTGCAAAATCGCCATTTCCTCCCGATCAGTTGGGACTCAGGAGGCAGAGAATAGATCAGGGCGGGGCCAGTCAGAGGTGGTATTTACCAGTTCTCCGAACTACTCAAAATTTCCGCTATCGGTTCTCCAGAACTGGTCAGAACCTGTGAACCCAGACAAATGAGGAGGAGGAAGAGGAGGAGGAGGAAAAAGGAGGAAGAGGAGGAGGAAAAAGAAGGAGAAGGAATAGGAGGTGGAGGAGGAGGAGGAAGGAGAAGAGGTAGGGGATGGGAGGAGAAGGGAGAAGAAGGAGGAGGAGGAGGAGAAAGCAGGAGAAAAGAGGAGAAAGGAGAAAGGAGGAGAAGGAGGAGGGAGAAGGAGGAGAAAGCAGGAGAAAGGAGGTGAAAAGAGGAGGAGGAGGAGGAGAAAGCAGGAGAAAGGAGGAGAAAGGAGAAAGGAGGAGAAGGAGGAGGGAGAACGAGGAGAAAGCAGGAGAATGGAGGCAAAAAGAGGAGGAGGAGGAGGAGAAGAGGAGGAGGAGGAGGTAGGAGGAGAAGGCAGGAGGAGGAGGAGGAGGAGGGGAAAAGAGGAGAAAGGAGGAGGAGGAGGAGAAAGGAGAAGGAGGAGGGAGTAGTTTCTGAGAGCTCTTCAAGGATAATCCCATGTAGAGGACATTGTAACAGTCTAGCCATGAGGTGACTGGAAGTGAGTCTGAAGGGCTTCTCATTCCAGAAATGGGTGCAAAAGGCGGACCTGGGGAAAGGTCTCCTTGGCCATTGCTGCCATGTGCAACCAAGGCAGTCTCTTCATCCTCAGTCTAAATGAATATGAAGCCTTTTTCCACCTCAATTTCCTCCTCCTCCTCTTCTTCCTCCTCCTCCTCCACCTCCTCCCTCCTCCTCCTCCCTCCTCTTCCTCTTCCTCCTTCTTCCTCCTCCTTCTCTTCTTCCTCCTCTTCTTCCTCTGCCAACTTCTCCCTCCTCTTCCTCCTCCCTCCTCTTCTTCCTTCTCTACCTCCTCCCTTCTCTTCTTCCTTCTCCCTCTTCTTCCTCCTTTTCTTCCTCCTCGTCTTCTCTCCTCTTCTCCCTCCTCCCTCTTCCTCTTCTTCTTCCTCCTCTTCCTCCTCTTCCACCTTCTCCCTCCTCTTCCTCCTCCTCCCTCCTCTTCCTCTTCTTGTTCCTCCTCCTCTTCTTCCTCTGCCACCTTCTCCCTCCTCTTCCTCCATCTTCTCCCTCTTCTTCCTCCACCTCCTCTTCTTTCTCCTCCACCTTCTCTCTCCTCTTCTTTCTCCTCCACCTTCTCTCTCCTCCTCTTCTTTCTCCTCCTCCTCCTCCTCCTCCTGCTCTTCTTCTTCCTCCTCTTCTTCCTCCTCCTCTTCCTCCTCCCTCTTCTTGTTCCTCCTCCTCCTCCTCCTCCACCTTCTCCCTCCTCCTCCTCCTTCTCTTCTTCTTCCTCCTCTTCTTCTTCCTCCTCCACCTCCTCCCTCCTCCTCCTCTTCTTGTTCCTCCTCCTTCCCTTCTTCTTCTCCCTCCTCCTCCTCCACCTTCTCCCTCCTCCTTCTCTTCTTCTTCCTCCACCACCTCCTCTTCCTCTTATTCAGATATATAACCCATTTGTCTTCTAGCCAATATTGCTTTTCAGGTAATCACCAATCTCTTAAGGAAACCTCTTTTATTATATTTCGGAGCAAACGGGCAATTTTCTAGGTCTTCTTCTGCCCTTTTGTAAATTCTATTATTTTAGCAAGAGACACGATGTTTATGTTTTTTTATTTCGATACGATTGGGACTCTGTGAAGGAGAAACCTAACAGGCAGGCAATCTTAAAAAAAGGCGAAACCCTCTCTTGTTCATGTTTACCACCTTGAAATTCTTAAGCAAACTTCAAATCCCTCTGATTACCTGGCTTAAGGAAATGTAAATACATGCTTTACATGTTTAGGCGTGTTTTAAGAAACTTAAAATTAGAACCACATTGAAGCTTTGGGCTTTCAGGTCTATTATTGGTAGATGCTCCCTGCAATTTTTGAATGCCACACACATTTTGAGGTCTTTGCAGAATTCCTCCCCTCGATTCTTCTCATTTAACGATGGTGGCACTGCAGAATCAGGCCAGAAGTATGAACGCTTGAGGGGGTGGGCAAATCAGGGCACACCTGGCGTGACATCATCCCGCAGATGACACAGGTAATTTAATGGGCATCCGTTATTGAGTTCGGCCAGGTAATAGCATGATTCATATGAGGTTATCATGAGAAGTGGTGCGGTGGCTTAGAGGTGGAGCTCTCGCCTCACAATCAGGAGGCTGTGAGTTCGATCCTAGGTAGAGGCAGATATTTCTCTCTCTGGGCACAAATGAGAATATATCTGCTGAACAAAACTCCGCATTGGTGACAGGAAGGGTATCCGGCCATTAAAACACTCTGCTAGCTCCATTCAATTGCCCAGACTCCATCCTGCAAGGGATGATTAAACGAAGATGCTGATATGAAGTTATCATGACCTGTACTGAATGTTTAGGTCTTACAGTCAATTCACCCAACTGTTCGTTTTCCAGAAACTGGAATTTCGTTACGGGTTGGATTCTCAGGCATCAGATTTCCATGAAAGAGGTGAAGAAAATCTCTTCCATCTCTTTGTGATCCAGTGGACATGATTCCACCAGAATTGCCTTTCCATAACAGCCACTTTGAGCCCAAGACTTGCAAAATTGTTAGTACTTCTGCCATCGGTGGCAGGATCTCACCTCTGTCTCCTGGTCTTCTCTTTTTCAATTTCCTTTTGATTCTTCTCAGTATTAAAGGTCTTCTCCATTGACTCTGATGTTCACTTGATGTCTCCAAACACTTAACTCTTCAGCTTCATTTCTTGTAGGGCTCTCGGGGAACCTTCTGGCTTGATGTCCTTCAGTTTTGAGCAAGTTGTGCTTCTCGCAGCCTCCGTTCTCCCCATTGCCCCGTGGCGTTCAAAGGTAGACTGCAAAGCAAAGAATTTATTCTTCACCTGCGTTTTCAGGAAGCAGAGTAAGTAGAATCTATATTGTCTCAAGACTAAAATGGGCATCAATGCCCTGAAGTGACATGAAATGCTGGGGAAATATCTGTCCATCCTTTGTGCTTTTCAATGAGAGGGTAAGGATGGAGCATATGTCTTGGAAACAATGTCTCCAAGTTCTCACCATGCATGGCCTTCTGCTGGAGCAGATATTTATTTCGGGACAGGGCTGGCCATATAACCAATCTATCAAGGCAACCAGTCAACCTCATTTCCAAATTTGTTATCCCAACTATTTGCCTCTTTAGGGGTGCAAGAAAGGGACATGTCAGGATAATGATGATTTAAAGCTGACCAGCTCCTTTAAGACTGAGGATGAGTCAGCAGGGTTATTGCCCTTTAAGAAGCTGCCTATATAAGGGAGGCCATTAGAGGGCGTCTGTCTCTCTCCTCGTTTATTTCTCTCCTCGTCGCGCGTTTCTGCATTGTAGTTCTCCGTGTAGAGTTGAAGAGGAATGATTGCTTGCCTGGCTTTGCTTAGCACATATATGTATATATACTGTATATAACTTGTATATAAACCACTGTTTGGAAAGACAAAACCTCTGTGTGCTGTGTTTTGCTCCTGGGTTGTCTCAAAATAGTAGTCACGCTCAGGGGTGAAATCAAGCAGGTTCTGACAGGTTCTGGCGAACCAGTAGCAGAAATTTTGAATAGTTCAGAGAACCGGCAAATATCACCTCTGGCTGGCCCCAGAGTGGGGTGGGAATGGAGATTTTGCAATATCCTTCCCCCAGGAGTGGGGAGGGAATGGGGATTTTGCAGTATCCTTCCCCTGGAGTGAGGTGGGAATGGAAATTTTGCAGTATCCTTCCCCCAGGAGTGGGGAGGGAATGGGGATTTTGCAGTATCCTTTCCCAGGAGTGAGGAGGGAATGGGGATTTTGCAGTATCCTTCCCTTGCAACAGCCACCAAGCCACACCCACCAAACCATGCCACACCCACCAAGCCATGCCCACAGAACCAGTAGCAAAAAAATTTGAATCCCACCACGGATATAAACCACTGTTATTTGTCTAAGTCTCTGTGTGCTGTGTTTTGCTCCTGGGTCATCTCCTAAGAGTAGTCAAGCTGAAAACGCTCTGATAAAGTTGGAGCTTCTGGATGATTAGGTGATCTGATGGACCTTTCAGTAAAAAGTCTTCCGTTGGAGACCTCTTTCTTTCTTCCAGCCCTTCTCAGCTGAATCTTTTAGTTCAAAAACGGAGCGTTATACGAAGGAACCTGTTAATGCTCCTGTGTCACCACCATTAAATTCTTGTGATGATACCGGGAGCATTTTCTGTGCTTGTCCAAACAAAGTATCATATCTCAGTGGTAGACCAAGTGCTTTGCATGTGGAAGATTCCTGAAATCCTGCAGAGAGCTGCTGCTTGTCTATATAAATAATCCTGAGCTCGGTAGATAAATAATCTGACACTGAATATAACAAATTCTCCTCTCCTTACAGCCTTGCAGACAGGCAGATTAACAGAGTTGGAAGGGACATTGTAGGTCATCTAGTCCAATCTGCCACCCAAGCAGGAGACTCTACTCCATTTCCGACAAATGATCATTCAATCTCTTCTTGAAAGCCTCCAGTGATGAAGCTCCCACAACTTCTGAGGGCAACTTCTGTTCCATTGATTGATTGTTCTCACTGTTAGGAAATATCTCCTTATTTCCAGGTTGAATTTCCAGTCTGACTCACTCTTTCTTTTTTTTTTCCCAGTGTCAGTCTTCTGTCAAACAAATAAACGCGGCATCACATCTTTTATTAAATAATTACCCCCCAAAAAAGAGAGAGAAGCTTTTATGGAAACCAGATGGTGGAAGACAACAGTCTTGGTCTATTACCACATCCACTTGTGCAGAGTTGGGCTGGGGTAATGTAACCTGTCTGGCCCCTTGATCCCAGATCCATTTCAAAACCCCTTCCCTTTCTCGACAGAGTCTCCTTAGATTCCAGCATCTTAAATTAGCAGATGCAAAATGTGTTTAGTCTATAACCAAGCAAAATCCACTGCTTTCAGAACATATGGATTGTGTGTGCCTCTCTCTCTCTCTCTCTCTCTCTCTCTCTCTCTCTCTCTCTCTCTCTCTCTCAGTGTGTGTGTTACAGACAGAATATATAGGAATTCCATATTGTTGAGCTTTCTTGTATGAACATCTACTGTAGACGCACGGAAATAAATCAATATATTTGACAAACACGGGTGTGGTTTTTTTGAAGGCATAACAAGTTTATTCCTCCAAGGACGTCTTTTTTTGATGGGGGGAATGAACCCCCACCCTCAGTTTAACTCACATACAGCTAATCTTCCAAAACACTATTTCTGGCCAATCTTGATTTGCATAATCATTTTTTGCTTTTTATTTTTGTTAGCTACCTAGAGAATTGCCACGATGGAGGTGAAATAAAGGCAGTTAATGGCCCCCAATCTTCCCTATTGAATGTGGTTGTCCAAGCAATTAAATGACCTCTACAAGTCTGATGCCGAAGAGCCGAGGTGGCGCAGTAGGTAGAATGCAGTACTGCAGGCTACTTCTGCTGCCTGCCGGCTGCCTGTAATTTGGCAGTTCGAATCTCACCAGGCTCAAGGTTGGACTCAGCTTTCCATCCTAAGGAGGTTGGTAAAATGAGGACCCAGATTGTTGGGGGCAAGAGGCTGACTCTGTAAACCGCTTAGAAAGGGCTGTAAAAGCACTGTGAAGCGGTATATAAATCTAAGTGTTATTGCTAAAAAAGGAAGAGGAAGAGGAAGAGGAAGAGGAAGAGGAAGGAAGGAAGGAAGGAAGGAAGGAAGGAAGGAAGGAAGGAAGGAAGGAGTGGTGGCACAGTAGTTAGAATGCAGTATTGCAGGCTAACTCTGCCAACTGCCAGCAGTTTGATCCTGACCAATTCAAGGTTGACTCAGCCTTCCATCCTTCTGAAGTTGGTAAAATGAGGACTCAGACTTGCTGGGTAAAATGAGGACTCGGACTTGCTGGGAGCAAGATGCTGACTGTATAAATCACTTAGAGAGGGCTGTGAAGCACTGTGAAGCGGTATATAAGTCTAAGTGCTACTGCTATTGTATTCTCGTTGGCAGAAAGAGGACTATTTAAATCTATGGACCTGGTGGGAAATTTTCCAAAGGCCAAACTACCAGAAGAGGAGAGCAGAGAAGAGGAACATGGATGATCAGGGGATCAGAGGCTAAAACACACAAACGGTTGCAGGAATTGGATATGTCTAGTTTAGTGAGAAGAAGGACTAGGCATGACATGATAGCAGTGTCCCAAAATCTCAGGGGCTGCCACAAAGAAGAGGGAATCAAGCTATTCTCCAAAGCACCTGAAGGCAGAACAAGAAGAAATGGATGAAAACTTATCAAAGAGAGAAGCAACCTAGAAAGAAGGAGAAATTTCCTGACAGTTAGAACAATTAATCAGTGGAACAACTTGCCTCCAGAAGTTGTGAATGCTCCATCACCAGAGAGACTGGACAGCCGTTTGTTTAAAATAGGGTCGCCTGCCTCAGTTGGGGGGTCGACTACAAGACCTCCAAGGTCCCTTCCAACTTTGTTATTCTGTTATTCAGAATGAGTGTCTTAAAGACAAATGGCAGTAAAGTATCATTCTTTCTCGCTTCTACCATTGTAGCCTCGCTACCGCTTTTTTAATTCTCTCCGTCCTCAGCTCTTTGCTCATAAAAGAGGGACTGTAAATAATAATAACACAACCACAGCAATAATTCTAGCAGGGAGCTACTGCTTAATTTATTTATTTATTTATTTATTGGCCGACTTTTATTTATAGCCCATGATTTGTTACAAGTTCTTTCAAATCTTTAGTCCCTATTTCCCGGCAGTAATCTTTACCCTAATCCTCAATTAAATCTTGGGGCCTGCTAGCTAATTATCCAATATCTTCATTAGGTCAATACTTTTTTTTTTTCCCCATGGCATAAAGTACATTTGGTGATTTATCGCTATCAATACACTGGTATACATTTTAGCAGATCTTCTCTTTTGGCTCCAGTCCAGTGGGTGAAATGCTCCCGGTTCGGACTGGATCGGGCGATCCGGTAGCAATTGTGGCAGGTGGTTCGGAGAACTGGTAGCGATGGCGGCGTGAGGCTCCGCCCACCCACTTGGGTGTCATTACTTCCTGGTAATTTTTTTAAGAAGAGCCTGGAGAGCCTCTTGTCTGAAATGGTTCTCCTGCCTAAGCAGGAGATTGGACCAGGGGTGGGCTGCTGGAAGGTCCGCAGGGGTTCAGGAGAACCTCTAGCTAAGATTCTGTGCAGTTTGGAGAACCCCCAAATCCCACTTCTGGCTGGCCCCACCCACCCTGCCCTGCCCCTCCTAGGAGTCCCCACGCGGCCCGTTTTGGATGCAGGTAAGTGCAGGGCACACATGGTGGCTCGGGAAGGGTGAAAAATGGGCCTACCGGAAGTTCGGGAAGGGCCTCCAGTGCCTGGGGAGGCCGTTTTCGCCCTCCTGGAGGCTCAAGGAAAGCCTCCGGAGCCCGGGGAGACGACGGATAGAAACTAATCAAGGAGACAACCAACCGAGAACTAAAAAGAAATTTCCTGACAGTGAGAACAATTAACCAGTGGAACAACTTGCCTCCAGAAGTTGTGGGTGCTCCAACACTGGAAATTTTTTTAAGAAGAGCCTGGAGAGCCTCTTGTCTGAAATGGTTCTCCTGCCCAAGCCGGAGGTTGGACCAGGGGTCAGCTGCTGGAGGGTCCGCAGGGGTTCGGGAGAACCACTAGCTAAGATTCTGTGCAGTTTGGAGAACCCCCAAATCCCACTTCTGGCTGGCCCCGCCCACCCCTCCCCTCCCCTCCCAGGAGTCCCCACGCAGCCTGTTTTGGATGCAGGCCCCGCACAGAGGCTCGGGGTGCACAGAGGCTCGGGAAGGGTGAAAAACGAGTCTACCAGAAGTTAGTTTCTGGCCTCCGGAGCGCCTCCGGAGCCTGGGGAGGCCATTTTCACCCTCCCAGAGGCTCAAGGAAAGCCTCCGGAGCCCGGGGAGGGCAAAAACACTCCCCCCACCATGGTGCAGGAGGCCGAGTAGGCCACGCCCACCCAGCAACCAGGCAGAGAACCCCTTGCTAAAATTTTTGAAGCCCACCCCTGCGTACAATGGGTGAGTTTCTGTTTCAGCCTCTGGAGTAGTGCCTTTCCTCTGGTCTGGTTTGAAACCTCTGGGCAAAAGGATTGTTTTCTTCTGCTTCGTCAATCCATTTTTTTCTCCCCTAGGGTTTATTAAGACATTTCCATAGCGGCTGAAACTCTCCTTCAAAAGATTTCTTCTTTCTTCTTTAATAAGACTCCTTCCCTCCAAGACCACTGCATTTGTTACCCTTACAACAAAATTTTTAATGATCACTCTTCCTTCCTGTGCTCAACCCTTACACCAGCCCAAAGTTCAGAGGAGGAGAGGGGGAGCGGGAGAAGGAGGAAGGAGAGGGAGAGGGAGAAAAGGAAAAAGAGGAAGAAGTTGTGGAGGAAGAGGAGGAGGAGAGGGAAAGGGAAAGAGAGAGGCAGAGGGAAAAGAGAAAGGAGAGGAAGAAGAGGAGGAAGAGATGGAATGAAAAGGAAGGAGAGGGAGAGGGAGAGGGAGAGGGAGAGGGAGAGGGAGAAGAGGAGGAGGAGAGGGAAAGGCAGAGGGAGAAGAGGAAGAAGAAGAGGAGGAGAAGGAAGGAGCAGAGGGAGAGGGAGAAAAGGAAAAAGAGGAAGAGGTTGTGGAGGAGGAGAGGAAAAGGGAAAGAGAAAGAGAGAGGCAGAGGGAAAAGAGGAAGGAGAGGAAGAAGAGGAGGAGGAGGAAGGGAGGAAAAGGAAGAGAAAGGCTGGAGGAGGAGAAGAAGAAGAAAGGAAGGAAGGAAGGAAGGAAGGAAGGAAGGAAGGAAGGAAGGAAGGAAGGAAGAAAGGAAGAAAGAAAGAAAGAAAGAAAGAAAGAAAGAAAGAAAGAAAGAAAGAAAGAAAGAAAGAAAGAAAGAAGTCACTACATTCTGCCTTCCTGCTGGCAATTCTGCCTTCATTAATTAACAATGATGCCTGTTGAAGCCCGAGAAAGAGTTTGATCTCGGCACTGAAGAAAACAGTGCGCAGCGCATGTTGAAGCCACCCAATGTCGGATTGAAGGCCACTGTGCCTACTGTGCAACCTTTAATGATCAAGGCCTTCTTTTAAATGATGGATTACACAGGTGGGGAGGGCAGGGGAGGAATTAGAAGGAAAAAGAAGGACGCAAAGTCTATTTCCCCTTTTTATTTTAAAAGTGCTTGGATTGTAAAGGCAAGGTGTTGTTTTTTTTCCCCTCCTCCTTTCCAGGTATCTATTTTTTTTAAAAAAAAAAAAAACATGGTTGACATGTCACCTTTTGCCTTTCCAAATTCTTTTGTCTCCCTTTCTGTTTCATCAGCCCTGCCAACACAGACACACACAAACACGTGTTTAAATCTAGGAGTCTCCGCAGGACAACCTGAAATGTGAACTGAAGCCTCAGCCACCGAGGAAGCGGCAGAGATCAGCAAACCATTTCCCTGCCGTATCGCTTTAAGAATCGAGACGGAAACACCTTAAATGAACTCAACAGCAGACAGATTCTCCTCCCCCCCTTCTTCCCCCCCCCACACTTTAAATGCCTTGGCCCTCCTTGCTTTGCTGCTCTTTGTGATGTAATTTTTCAGGTGTCCAGTTTGCTAGATGAGGATTGGAACGAGGCTTGTTGCTAGGACATGGGTGGCAAAGGCAGAGTTTATTGGTTCCTTGGAAGAGCCAATCCCTGGGCAGAAGTTGGAACCGAAATGAGCTGGAAAAAGGCCGGCTGATTCTCACACTTCATGCAATTGAAATGGGATAGATAGATAGATAGATAGATGATAGATAGATAGATAGATAGATAGATAGATAGATAGATAGATAGATGATAGACAGAGAGAGAGAGAGAGAGAGAGAGAGAGGCAGACAGACAAGAGAGAGAGAGGCAGACAGACAGACAGACAGACAGATGATCAATAGAGAAAGAGAGAGAAAAGAGAGCCATAGACAGATGATAGATAGATAGACAGACAGACAGACAGATGATAGACAGATATGAGAGAGAGACAGAGAGAAAGAGAGACATAGACAGACAGACGATGATAGATAGATGAGAGAGAGAGAGAGAGAGAGAGACATAGACGATAGATAGACAGATAGACAGACAGATGAAAGACAGATATGAGAGAGAGAGAGAGAAAGAGACATAGACAGACAGACGATAGATAGATAGATAGATGATATAGAGAGAGAAAGAGAGCCATAGACGATAGATAGACAGATAGACAGACAGACAGATGAAAGACAAATATGAGAGAGAGAGAGAAAGAGACATAGACAGACAGATGATAGATAGATAGATAGATAGATAGATGATATATATAGAGAAAGAGAGCCATAGACGATAGATAGATAGATAGATAGATAGATAGATAGATAGATAGATAGATAGATAGAGACAGACAGAAGACGATAGACAGATGATAGAGAGAGAAAGAGAGACATAGACAGACAGACAGACGATGATAGAAAGATAGATATGATTGACAATGACAGATACAGAGATGATACATAGCAAGATGATGATGAAGAAGGTAGATTCAGAAGAGAGAGAGAGATAAGATATAGAGAAATAATAGAGAGATGGTACCTATATATGATGAAGAAGATAGATTGATAATAGATAAATAGACAGACAGACAGGTAGATAGAGAGATGATAGAAGACAGAGACACACAGAGAGATATAGGTAATTATAGAGAGATAAAGATGATTCATGAGAGAGATGATAAAGCGATAGAGAGATATTGTAGATAGATAGATGAGAGAAATAAATAGACAAACACAGAGAGAGAGAGACACAGAAAGAAAGAGATACAGAAGTCAGACATTTAAAAAAAATCTCACCCAATGCCAATGAATGATAACAAAAGTCACCCAAAAAACCTTACAATATAATCTGTCGAAATACGGAGGAACAAAGGCAAAGAAAGACTGCACAGCATAGAACTTTGTATATAAAATATTTTTTCTTTAAAAAAAAAATTACTTCCTCTCGCTCGGTATCGTAAATTACTTCTCCGCTGTCTGTCCTCTATTTTTCATTCTTTCCCCCTCTTTTAAAATTCTTGCTGGGCAAATCATTGAAAGGACCAGCAAGCCGCCATGACGGCTGAAATCTCTCGGCTCGCATTTGGAAGGCTTCCCCTTTCTATTGGTGCCTGCAAATCCATAGAGAGAGGAGAGAAAAGGAATTTGAGGGAGGAGAGGTTGACTCCAGCTTGCCATCAATTATGCTTTTTAACAATGGAAAGGGAAGTTATTAAATACTTGGAGAGTTATCATCTTAATTATGTTAAAATAGGTCCATATTAAATTAAGGTTTTTTTGTTTTTTTTTCCCCCTTCCCCAGTGGTAGGAGTGACTATCCTAGGAATGCCACACCAATGCCAGAAATAGCCTTTGATCTGAAAAAAATTGGCATATTCTTTGCTAAACCACAGCTTCGATGGAGCTGTTTGATACATTCCTTTTCTCTCTGGTTCTGGAACCAGCCATTTCATTTCATTTCATTTTAATTTAATTTAACTTAATTTAATTTAAATGTATGTATGTATGTATGTATGTATATATGTATGTATGTATGTATGTATTTATGTGTTCAATTTAAAACCCAAGTGACTCTGGACAGCTTGTAAATTCTAAAACGGTAAAGACACATAAAACAATATAAAAGATTACAAACATCCCAAAATAAATTTATTCCATAGCAATAAAGCAATAACACTTAGACTTATATACCACTTCACAGTGCTTTTACAGCCCTCTCTAAGCAGTTTACAGAGTCCACATATTTGCCCCCAACAATCTGGGTCCTCATTTTACCCACCTCGGAAGGATGGAAGGCTGAGTCAACCTTGAGGTGGTCAGAATTGAACTCCTGGAGTGAGCAGGGAGTTAGCCCTGCAGTACTGCATTCTAACATTGGGAAGGAAGGAAGGAAGGAAGGAAGGAAGGAAGGAAGGAAGGAAGGAAGGAAGGAAGGAAGGAAGGAAGGAAGATAGCAATAACACTTAGACTTATATACCGCTTCACAGTGCTTTTACAGCCCTCTCTAAGCGGTTTACAGAGTCCGCATATTTGCCCCCAACAATCTGGGTCCTCATTTTACCCACCTTGGAAGGATGGAAGGCTGAGTCCACCTTGAGCCTGGTGAGATTTGAACTGCCAAACTTCAGGCAGCCGGCAGTCAGCAGAAGTAGCCTGCAGTACTGCACTCTAACCTACTGCGCCACCACAGCTAATGATGTTGATTTTTCGGTAGACTCAGTGGCTCCCCAAATGTCCTTAAGGAACCTGTGGACTGGGATTAAAACTCCTCTGTGCTTTTGAAGCTCCACAAATGGTATGATACTTTGAGGCCTCTTAGATTGCCCCTTAAACTTGTTTTCCTGAGTGCTTTGGCCCACTTTTCCTCAGTCATGGGGAATAGGAAAATAGATGTTTGCGGGAGGTGGGGTGTATTAGATCAGAGGAGGTAAGGCTTTGGATCACGTCACCTACAATCCATTGGTACCCTCTGTGGTTGCCACTGCTTAGGACTGCTCCTCGCATATCGACCGTTGCAACGTTCCCACGGTCCTGTGATCAAAAATTCGGGCTCTGAGCAATCGGCACGGACTTATTGATTTATTAAGGACCATGTGATTCATTTAAACAACTGCCGTGAACCGCTCAAGAACTGTCGCCAAAAAAAAAAAAAGGTCGTAAAATGGGACACCCCTCCCTTACCACCTGCCTTGCTTAGCAACGCAAATGGTGATTGTACGTCGAGGACAACCTGTATTCTGGTGGGTTGTTGCCGCGCTTAACTCTCAGGCCGAAAGGGGTACTGAAATCCTTTTGTTTCTCAAAGCCCATTCAAGCTGCAGTGTAATATATCCGAGTTCCCTTTATTTTTATTTTTTTTATTTTTTTTCAGCAACCGATGTACAAAAGTTCCTTTCTGTTGTCTTGCTTTCATAGCAATGAAAGGGGAAATTTTTAGCATCACTTGGCCTAGTTAAAAGCCAGCCTTGAGACCTACACTGGGGTTCATACAAACCCTAGAGTCGGATTACTTGGGTGGATTTTAGCCAAAGGAGTGTGTTCCTTCGTGTAACTGGAGCACAGCCTGAAGCCACAAGCAGTTGAATGATTTTATGACACCCTTCCCTTCTACTAACAGAAGTTGCAATGCTCTCTGGTAGGACATTTATCAGGCTTGGTCCAAGACGGGGCTTCAAGACTACAGAAAGTCTTCCTTTCTCAGGGGCTGGAAGGACAATTTAAACAATGGTTGTGTTGGTTGACTGCCAGCTAGGGAAACCATTGCAATGCATCCCTGCAATCGTACAATTAATGGACAATTTGTTTGGTGGAGACAGAAAATGGTGGTTGTGTGAGACTAAAGCAGGGGGTGAAATCCAGCAAGTTCTGACAGGTTCTGTAGAACCGGTAGCGGAAATTTTGAGCATTTCGGAGAACCAGTAGTGGAAATTTTGAGTAGTTTGGAGAACCGGTAGTGGAAATTTTGAGTAGTTCGGAGAACCGGTAGTGGAAATTTTGAGTAGTTAGGAGAACCGGTAGCAGAAATTTTGAGTAGTTAGGAGAACCGGTAGCTGAAATTTTGAGCAGTTCTGGAGAACCGGTAGTGGAAAGTTTGAGTAGTTAGGAAAATGGGTAGCGGAAATTTTGAGCAGTTCAGAGAACCGGTAGTGGAAATTTTGAGTAGTTAGGAGAACCAGTAGCGGAAATTTTGAGTAGTTAAGAGAACCGGCAAATACCAACTCTGGCTGGCCCCAGAGTGAGATGGGAATGGAAATTTTACAATATCCTCCCCCAGGAGTGGGGAGGGAATGGGGATTTTGCAGCATCCTTCCCCCAGGAGTGGGGTGGGAATAGAGATTTTGCAGTATCCTTCCCCTGCCACGCCCACCAAGCCACATCACTTCCAGTGATGTGTTAAAACCAGGAAGTATCGACACCAGGGTGGGTGGGTGGAGCCTCCACCATGATCGCTATCGGTTCTCCGAACCACCCGCCACGATCGCTACCGGATCAGGCGATCCGGTCCGAACCGAGAACATTTCACCTCGGGTTGTAGACTGGACTGACTGAAAGCGACTGAGATCTCATGATGGGAGGTAGAATTGAACCTTAGTCTTATACCACCCCAAATAGCCTCTTAGCAAGTCTTTCACCTCCTACTTATCTTGTGTCCCCATCACCCACCAAAGCTCCCCCCCCCATAATGCTGACCCTCCTACAACTCAAGTAAAGACCCCGTGGAATAGCCAGTGCGGGTCCAGATAGCAGAGATAGCTGGGTCCAATCCTTTTAAAGTTTACCCAGAGTTAAGAAACCTAAACTGAAGTGGTGAAGGATCAAGAGAAGCAACCGAGATGTCCAGGAGAAACAACAAATAAGTCCTATAGTCAGGTTTCGATGCTATCTCAAAATAAATGAATTTCCAAACTGCCGATCTTTGAGGAAATTTTCTCTTTATTGAGCATAGTGATCTGTCCCTGGCTCTTTCGCGGTCAGTACTGACCTTTGCCCCCCAATCCCTCCCTTTCCGATCCCCAATTCTCTGCGTCTCATTGGCTATCTTCTAAGCCCTTCTCCGTCAGATCACAGGAATGTCTCCCCCTCCCATCTCCCAGGAGACAGAAATTTCAAAGGACTTAAGTAGGCAAAAGTTCAAGCTTCTCCTCTCCTTATATATGTCAGCACTGGGACGCTGACATCTATAATAAAGAGAGAAAGGATAACAGCATTCCAAGCCCTTGAACTGATTAAATAGAATTCACACCTTTTCCTTGCATTTACAGATGTCTTAGGACCTCTCGCACTACGGAATAGCAGTTGCACAGGTGACTGAAAAATCACGGCAATATCGAAGACTACAGGGCGTTAGAAGACCCAAAAATGGGGGCATTTAGAGAAACAGATGTTTATTGGCAGCTTTGAAAGAGGGGTGGTCAGAAGAGCACAAACCGGGAAATGACCGAGATCATTGATGACAAACTTTTATTCCAAGCTGTTATTATAGCTTTTTGAAACTGAAGCTGGTGCGGTTTGGATATGAACGACGCACCATATGATTCCATTACTGCTTCTAAGAAAGTTACAACACTGTTAACTTTTAACTGAAGCAGAACATTTTCTACCCCAGAGTTGCAAAACTCAAGAGTTAGATGGTACCTTTCTATGAAGAAGTTGCATAACATTCTCAGAGACTCTTCCCATCCTGCTTACAATCTTTTTGGACTGTTGCCTTCTGGCAGAAGATACAGAACAATTAAAACTCGGACCACACGTTTTCTGAATAGTTGTTATCCCAGAGCTATAATTGCACTCAACAATGAGCTAAAGGGCCACCATCAGTGAGCTGTTGGACGGCATTACTTGGTCTGTTGTGTGGATTTCAAATTCCTACCGCATCCACTGACCGCATCCAGCACCCAGATATTTCAGAGCAAAGCCCCAACTTCACCACTTTAAAGAAGATACGTTGCTGAGTTGATACACCTTGCTTGGAACGGAAAAATCCCATGTTGAGAATGCACGCTGTTTAATTGCTGAAAAACAGTGCAATCAACTTAACAAAATGCCCCAAATTAATCGGCCAGCAAATTTCTTTGAAACAATGTGGGTTGCTTCCTTTTGTTTTGATTCCCCCCCCCCCACCTCAAATGCAAATTCTGACCAGATGGCGTCTGCCAGTTTTATTTTAAAACAAAGGCATTTCCTTCTGGATAACCGAATACGAGGAATGCCTAGAACAAAACTGAAACCGAAGCATACTTGCTGAGGTCAAAAATATTGCCTTGCATGAACTAAATGTTATTTCAGTCCTAGGTGTTTCATCTTCCACTGACTGCCTTATCCATTCACCCACCCACCCACCCACCCACCCATCCATCCATCCATGCATGCATGCACCAATCCACCCATCCACACACTCACCCACCCATCCTTCCATCCATCCCATCCATCCATCCACCTACACATCCTTCCATCCATCCATCCAATTCCATCCCATCCATCCATCCATCCACCTACCCACGCACCCATCCATCCATCCATCCAACCTTCCATCCATACCATCACCCACCCACCCACATCCTTCCTTCCATCCATCCATCCATCCACCCACCCACCCCATCCATCCATCCATCCATCCATCCCATCCACCCATATAACCTTCCATCCATCCATCCATCCACCCACCCACCCATCCATCCTTCCATCCATCCACCTACCCACGCACCCACCCATCCTTCCATCCCATCCATCCACCCACCCACCCACCCATCCTTCCATCCATACCATCACCCACCCACCCACATCCTTCCTTCCATCCACCCACTCACCCACACACATCCATCCTTCCTTCCATCCCTTCCTCCCTCCCTCCCATCTACCCACATATCTTTCTATCCATCCATTCACCCATGCACCCACCCACCCATCCACACACACTCACCCACCCATCCTTCCATCCATCTATCCATCCCCTCCACCCACATATCCTTCCATCCATCCATCCATCCATCCATCCATCCATCCATCCCTCCATCCCAATCTGTTATGATCCTGGGCAGTGTACAAAATACACTGTACAATCTCAATAAAACAACCTCAAATCAGAAGAACCAACAACCATTCAGAAAAGCCAAATCATCTCACAATGGGTCCTTCCACCCACTCGAACTCAGACCTGGGGATAGAGCCAGATTCCCGTGGCTTCTTTAAAAAGAGCCAGAGTGAAAGCTATTATGAACCTTGGGGAAGCGGGGTGGGAAATTATGTCTCAGGAGACAGGGATCATTTCTGAGAAGTCCCCTTTCCTGAGGCCCACCAAATGACATTGTTGAATCATTGGGACCTGGAGCATGCCAACTTCATCATAAAAGGTAAAGGTAAAGATTCCCCCGCACATGCGTGCTAGTCGTTCCCGACTCTAGGGGGCGGTGCTCATCTCTGTTTCAAAGCCAAAGAGCCAGCGCTGTCCAAAGACGTCTCCGTGGTCATGTGGCTGGCATGACTCAACGCCAAAGGCGCACGGAACGCTGTTACCTTCCCACCAAAGGTGGTCCCTATTTTTCTACTTGCATCTTTTACGTGCTTTCGAACTGCTAGGTTGGCAGAAGCTGGGACAAGTAACGGGAGCTCACCCCCTTATGCGGCACTAGGGATTCGAACCGCTGAACTGCCGACCTTCTAATCGACAAGCTCAACATCTTAGCCACTGAGCCACCGCGTCCCTTCATCATATCATATGGGCCAGCAATTATGTATGCTTAGTCTAATGAAGGGAAGGCTTAGGGGAGGCAATCTTCCAATATTTAAAGGGCTATGACAGGGAAGAGGGTGTTGATTTATTTTCCAAAGCACCTCAGGGCTGGACAAAAAGCAACTGGTAGAAGCTGGTCATTGGGAGATCCAATCTGGTAACCAAGGAGAAATTTCAGATCACTTTGTCAGTGGAGCAGCTCGTCTCCTGGACGTCTGGGTGCTCCATCACTGGAGGTTTTCAAGGAGAGATTCAATAGCCATTTATCCCCTTCCAGCCATATGATTTTAGATGAAAACTGCAGGGGATAAGCGGTTCTTGAGGAAACCAGGCCTTTGCTGCTGTGTATATCAAGGTGGGGTCCAACTCAATGCTTGCTTCAGTTATACCAGGGGTCTGCAACCTTAAACACTCAAAGAGCCATTTGGACTTTTTTTCCCACAGAAAAGAAAACACCGGGAGCCACAAAACCCTTCCCGTGCCTGACTATTTCTTGAGCGGCCACAAAACTAGCATCTGTAGTTGAATTAAACGTTCTCTTTTCTTCTGAAACTTTTCTTTTCTTGGATTTATCCATGGTTGGCCTACTGGCGGTTGAAAAGCCCAATAAATTGTGTGCCAGCGGGTGTCGCACATTGGTGGTTGTGATACATATTTTGAATGACAGGGAGCCGCAGCAGAGGGGTGAAAGAGCCACATGCGGCTCCAGAGCTGCAGGTTGCGGACCCCTGAGCTATAGAAACGGAGTCACTCGCATCCATCTATCTCAGGGGCTGCCACCAAGAAGAGGGAGTCAAGCTATTCTCCAAAGCACCCGAAGGCAGGACAAGAAGCAACGGGTGGAAACTAATCAAGGAGAGAAGCAACTTAGAACTAAGGAGAATTTTCCTGACAGTTAGAACAATTAATCAGTGGAACAACTTGCTTCCAGAAGTTGTGAGTGCTCCAACACTGGAAGTTTTTAAGAAGATGTTGGATAACCATTTGTCTGAAGAGGTGTAGGGTTTCCTGCCTGGGCAGGGGGTTGGACTAGAAGACCTCCAAGGTCCCTTCCGACTCTGTTATTCTATTCTATCTTTAGTTCTCTCTCAATGGAGAAGAAATCACGAAGAAAAATATTGCAGTGAGTTAAAGCTACAAAGTTTGAAAAAAAAAAAAACACTGCTCTACTGCAAACCCATTTTAAGCATGAGGAGCTGTTCATGTGCCCTTAGGGCCCAGAATGCATTTGTTTGACAAGGGCGCCAAGAAATACTAGAATTTTTCTGGGATTATTTTGTGCATGGTTTGCAGAGGCCATTTTAAGCACGGATTATAAATCACCGGATTTTTTTTTTCCTTCAAAGCAATCTTTGGTATTTGATTTCTTTGCAAGATTGCCAGATCATAGATCCTTTTGGTTCAATCTCCCCTACCTTATATTTTCCTGGACATTTTCAGAAATCCAGCAATAACTTGTTGATTAGATAAAAGGTAAAAGTGCTACAGAAATGGCTCAAATGATGCCCCAACGAACCCCACGGTTTAAAATCTGGTTAGGAGGAAAGAGAATTGTTTTTCCTGCTGCAACCGTACCATCAATATATCACGAAGATGCGACGCGGCAAAAATCCGAGGATCTCTTTGTGATTCCAAGGTGTCTCTTCTAGCATCATTGTCTTTCTCCTTTGACTTGGTAATTCTAATCTTCAAAGAGAAATCAAGACTTGGGCATCTCGGTCCAATATGTATATTCAGTTCCAGTCTGGTAATATTCCTTCCACAAAAGTTCCATTGTTAATGTCAACTTGGGTGCTCAAAAGGCTAACAGCTGTCAAAATGTGAATAGAAAACCTTTGGCTCTTTAAGAACTCGGGTCTCTCATTTTGCAGAGTATCATTAAATAATAATAATAATTTTTTTAAAAAAGCTGTACTCTTATGCCGGCTTCATTCAGATTGGGTTGGGTTAAAGAAAATATTACAATAGCAAAGAACTCATCTGGAACAAATAATTTTTGGAAGCCACCCAAAGTATTATCCAGTGTCTGAATTTGCAGAGGGAGCAAAGTCTGTGCTGCCCCCTGGTGTATTCAGGTGGTACTGCAAAGTTTCTAAATGTTTTAATAATCCATATTTTGCTTGGTCTGCAGTTTAAGCAAATCCGCCAAGGCTATTCCCCCCCCCCCACCTTCCCAAGAGTTGATATCTCAATCCTTTATCGTGCCTTCATTTATTTTTCACAAGCAGCTTTTTAGTTTAAAAAAAATTGGAAATGCTACATACGCGAAATGGAAACCCACCGAAGGCTGTTTCAAAGGGTGCCAATTTTCCCAATTTTGCACCTTTTGAGAGTTTTTACACTAGATAGAAAGCATTGTGATATTACGTTGGGTTTCTTGGCTGCAAAGTGGGTTGTTCGAAACACAGCTTGAGGGTCTTTTGAAAAACAGAGGGGACTGTGGCTTTGTTCCTAAGGATGATGTCTCATTTTTTTTTATTATTATTATTATGGCCAAGATAAACTGCACTGGTTTTTTTAAAATAATGAAATATGTATATCCATACGTAATTTAAACAATTAAATGAAGGTAGATTTTATATTAGATTCACATCTCAATGATACTTCATCGTTTAAATCAGGGGTCTCCAACCTTGGCAACTTTAAGCCTGGTGGACTTCAACTCCCAGAATTCACCAGCTGGCTGGGGAATTCTGGGAGTTGAAGTCCTCCAGGCTTAAAGTTGCCAAGGTTGGAGACCCCTGGTTTAAATCACTTGAATGACTTAAACTACACACAAATCTAGATTTATTGATATGCAAGGAATATTAACTTAATAGCACAATATGCAGTACTGATTTCTGCCTTTAACAGCTCGGTTTATTTTATTTATTTTTTGCAGTAGAGAAAAAGGAGAATAAAAGGAAAAGGAGCCACAGATAGATCAGGATAAAAAGGTCAAGGTTCCCCTCGCACATGTGTACTGGTCGTTCCCGACTCTAGGGGGCGGTGCTCATCTCCGTTTCAAAGCCGAACAGCCAGCGCTGTCCGAAGACGTCTCCGTGGTCATGTGGCCGGCATGACTCAACGCCAAAGGCGCACGGAACGCTGTTACCTTCCCACCAAAGGTGGTGCCTATTTTTCTACTTGCATTTTTTTTTACGTTCTTTCGAACTGCTAGGTTGGCAGAAGCTGGGACAAGTCACGGGAGCTCACCCTGTTACGCGGCACTAGGGATTCGAACCGCTGAACTGCCGACCTTTCGATCGACAAGCTCAGCGTCTTAGCCACTGCGCCACCGTGTCCCTATAGATAGATAGACCTAACCAAAACCAAGAGGCAGAAGAAAGCAAATTCATTTCAGGTGGGCTAAATGAACTAGACCAGCTAGGATTACCAAATCTGAGTAGCCAATACTGTGATGACCTCACCACTTAGCAAAAAAGAAAGAAAGGGGGAAAAAAAGAAGAAAGTCCTCCATTTTCTTGCAGCCACCATCCTAACGGTTATCCAGATGTTCGTAACCCAGAGATGGTTGCCTTAAAAGTTAAATCCGAGACTTTTGTGTGTGCTGAGAAGTTGGTGTTGCTAATCTTCAATGCCAGGCAGTGTTTTGACTTTAATTAGGAAGCACAAAAGGAAGCTCAAGGCTATTGGCAAAGGAGCAAGAGGTGCATCACATCTGTTTTTTGTCATTTTGTCTGTGGTTTTTTTTTTTCTTTTCTTTTTGGCTTTTCTTCCTTTGCTTTTTAGCACCACCTGCCGGATCTGGCTGTCAAACTGGACACTGGCCCAAGGAACACAATACCTCTTGGTCAACTCTGCAAGCATTTTTCCTTTCTAAGGTCAAGCCTTTGTATATGGTCTATTTCATTTTGGCTGTTTTTGTTAGCCAAGCTATGTTACAATGCTATTCAGCAGAGAGACATAGACAGAGAGAGAGAGAGGATAGACAAATGATAAGAGATATAGACAGATAGACAGATGGTTGAGATAGATGATAGATATAAACAGACAGAGAGAGATGATAGATACATATAGATGATGATTATTGATAATAGATGATAGATAGATAGATATGTGTGTGAGAGAGAATGAGTGATAGAGGATAGATGATAGACAAATGATAGATAGACAGATGATTGAGAGATAGATAGATGATAGGTATAAACAGATATAGATAATAAATATAAATGATTGATAATAGATGATAGCAAAATAATGATTGAGATAGATGATAGATATAAACAGACAGAGATGATACATAGATATAGATGATGATTATTGATAATAGATGATAGATGATAGATAGATAGATAGATAGATAGATAGATAGATAGATAGGTGTGTGTGAGAGAATGAGAGATAGAGGATAGATGATAGACAAATGATAGATAGACAGATAGATGATAGGTATAAACAGATATAGATAATAAATATAAATGATTGATAATAGATGATAGCAAAATAGATGACTGAGATAGATGATAGATATAAACAGACAGAGAGAGATGAGATACATAGCTATAGATGATTATTGATAATAGATGATAGATGTGTGTGTGAGAGAGAATGAGAGATCAGAGGATAGATGATAGACAAATGATAGACAGATGATTGAGATAGATAGATGATATAAACAGATATAGATAATAAATATAAATGATGATGATTGATAATAGATGATAGCAAAATAGATGATATAGATAGTGTGTGAGAGAGAGAATGAGAGATACCCAGAAGATAGATGATAGACAAATGATAGACAGACAGATGATTGAGAGATAGATGATAGATATAAACAGATATAGATAATAGATATAAATGATAATGATGATGATTGATAATAGATAACAAGATAGATGAGATAGATAGGTAGATAGATAGATAGATAGATAGATAGATAGATAGATAGATAGATAGATAGATGTGTGTGTGAGAGAGAATGAGAGATATAGAGGATAGATGATAGACAGATGATAGACAGATGATTGAGAGATAGATGATAGATATAAACAGATATAGATGATATAAATGATGATAATGATTAATAATAGATGATAGCAAGATGGAAGAGAGAGAGAGAGAGATGTGTGAGGGGGGAGGAGAGAGAGAGGGAGAGGGAGGGAGAGCTGAAGATCAACAACCCAAGATAATTTTCAAGGTAACTATAACCTTCAAGAGCCACCAGTCAAGAGCATGTTCGATGCTGCAATCGGCAGTATTTCACTTGGGTCTAAGCGTTAAAAGGCATTCTTGGAAGACAAACACAAAGTAGAGACCTGAGATCTCAAAGAGTCTGAAAAGGTAGTTTTGCGTGCCTTTTGCAGCATTCCCGTAACCCACTCGGCCTGATCATTGAATTCATCCACTTTCAGAGTTCAAGGAACCCAAAACAAAAACTATCCCAACAATTTTGGTTCCTACAACAGGAATAATCGGAATAGAGGTCACAGGTTTTAGACATCACAACCAAATCCCTGGTTCTCAGCATGGGTAAGCTGTCCCTTCCTTCCCTTTTTTTTCTTTTCTTCCCCCATAAGGAGGAGCATCGTCTAGATCAGTGATGGCTAAACTTTTTGCCGTTGCGTGCCAAAAGCGGGGGCAGTGCGGGGAGGGGGGTTGCGTGCGCATGTGCCCACGCTCATAATTCAATGTGCCTGTGACCCCCCCTGTGCTCCCCCCACTTTTGGCACGTGATGGCACAGTGGGCCAGGTAGGCCCGTTTTTTTTGCCCTCCCCAGGCTCCAGAGGCTTTTTAGGAGCCTGGGTAGGGCAAAAATGGTCTTCTCCACCCACCCACCCACGGAGGCTCTCTGGAGGCCAGAAATGGCCCGTTTCCCGACTTCCAGTGGACTCGGAAGGCCCGAAAATCAGCTGGGGAGCTGAGCTAGGGCAACGATTGCGTGCCCACAGATATGGCTCCATGTGCCACCTGTGGCACGCGTGCCATAGGTTCGCCATCACGGGTCTAGATCAACGGTCACCAACTAGTGGTCCGCGAGAAAATTTTGGTGATCCGCAGAAAAATTATTTGCATTTTTTATATTGCACTAAATCAGGGGTCCACAAACTACAGCCCCTGGGCCGGAAACGTGCAATGAATGTTTGTGTTGCTGCAGAGAGTCTCCCCCTTTGGGGTCTTTTTGTGTGGGTTAGAATGGGGCAGAAATTGCGACTTGGGGTCTGCTTCGGCCTCCTGGTGTGGGGCTTTGGGTGAAGGCTGGAGGGAAGTACCGCTGGAGGCAAAGAGCCGGAGGACCTTGTTCCAGTGGGACTGCATCATGTCCTGGAACTGGCTGACCATCTCAGCCTGCTGAGCCTCCAGGTGCTGGTACCTGGCCTTGCACTCCCGCAGGTCTTCCCTCTGCTTGGAAAGCCTATGCTTCTAGTCCTCAGTGAGGTGCTTCTGCTGAGCCTCCTTCTCAGTCAGATCCAATCTGAACTGAGCTGTTTTGCCAACTCTTTCTCGTGGTGGCTGCTTAGCTCCAACAACTGCTTCCTGCTGGGGCCCTAAGGAGCCCGGGTGGGCAGGCGAAGAGTGGCTGGGAGGGGAGGGGCGAGTAGAGGCCGGCGAGGTGCCCCTTGACGTGGGTGACATCGAGTTGGCCACGCCCACCCAGTCACAGGACCACCTAGCCCAGCCCACCATTAGGCAGATCATATTAGTGGTCCGCAGGATTTAAAATTATGAATTTAGTGGTCCCTGAGGGCCGAAAGGGACCCCAATAAGAGATAGAAGCAAATATCAAGACAGAATAGCAATAGCACTTAGACTTATATACCGCTTTACAGTGCTTTTATAGCACTCTCTAAGCGGTTTAAAGAAACAGCCTCTTGCCCCCAACAATCTGGGTCCTCATTTTACCCACCTCGGAAGGATGGAAGGCCGAGTCAACCTTGAGCCTAGTGAGATTTGAACTGCCGAACTTCAGGCAGCCAGCAGGCAGCAGAAGTAGCCTGCAGTCCTGCACTCTAACCACTGTGCCACCGCGGCTCATTACAATCATTGGATTAGAGAAGAGTGTGTAGAAAATGGGGTGAGGCACTTAATTACGATGCATTTGGGTAGTACTTTAAAAGA